>NW_010143454.1:0-26072 GCF_000699245.1 Pterocles gutturalis
CTAAGCAGCTGATCTCGATGACTCTCGATTTTTCCCCAAAAAGAAGACATAAAGCAAAGTTAACATTTCATCTCAGCCCTTAAATGAATGAAACTGTATTTTAAGGGCCAAATTTGTACCAAGATCTGCAAAATAAATAAAAATACCAGTGAACTTATTGAAAAGGGTATGAAAGAATGAAGTCAGCTTTGGACAATGTGGGACCCAAACAGTTCATCTGTGCCGACCATTTAAAAACGTGCTAGGTTTTACAGAAATGATTATTAGCAAAAAATGAAGGGGCCATGTCTGCAAGTTGTTACAGGTACCTTTTCTCTTGAGTCCAATCCCACAGAAGAGTATTATGTTGCTAATTTGAACTAAATCTGGCCATTTCATTGACTAATTCTTCTCCTGAACTCAAAGGGCTGGTTTAGTTTGATTACACATATGAGACCAGTTATTCAAGGATGTTGGGCTCAGACCTGAAAATGAAGTTAAACCCACTAGACAGTTCCTCACTGAAATAGATGCACACACTGGCAGTGTGCCTCTTCCAAGTCCAACAACATAAGGACACTTAAGGGAATATGGAATGTTCCGCACAGTGTGATTTAACAACACAATCTCCATTAGCTTTAATGAGAGTTGTACAATTAAATCTTCACGCAACATGCTAAAAATTACTCTTCCAGTGTAGTGCATAGAGCAATAGGTCCACCTCAAAATGTGAAAGGACAGGGTAGGTGAATAATTTTTGTAAAATGCATATGCCTTAAATTCATTAGGCACTTGTCCCAAGTTAAATATGTGGTATCAATCTTGGTGGGTTAGACAGTAATAGAAAACAGAATCATAGTCATAAAATCATAGAATGGTTTGGGTTGGAAAGGACCCAAGAGATCACCTAGTTCCAACCCCACTGCCATGGGCAGGGACAACTTTCACTAGGCCAGGTTGCTCAAAGCCTCATCCCACCTGACCTTGAACACTTCCAGGGATGTGGCATCCATAGCTTCTCTGGGCAACTTCTTGCAGTGCCTCACCACCCTCACAGAAAATATCTTCCTCCTAATATCCAGTCCAGATCTATCCACTTTCAGCTTAAATACATTACCCCTTGTTCTGTCACTACACTCCCTGATAAAGAGTGCCTCCCCATCTTGTAGGCCCATCTTATAGGCCCCCTTGAAGCACTGGAAGGCTGCTCTAAGGTCTCCCCAGAGCCTTCTCTTCTTCAATCTGAACAAACCCAACTCTCTCAGCCTGTACTCACATGGGGGGTGCTCCAGCCCTCTGATCATTTCATGGCCCTCCTCTGAACTTGCTCCAACAGGTCAATGTCCTTCATGTGCTGAGGACTCCAGAGCTGGATGCAGTACTCCAAGTGGAGTCTCACAAGAGTGGAGTAGAGGGGGAGAATCTCCTGCCTTGACCTGCTGGTCACTTCAACACTTCAGTCTGGAAATGGCATTAAATGAGGCTGAGAAGCAATTAACAAGCATCAAATATGTATTCATGCTCTCCTGTGAACTTCTTGAGATGGAATACAGCAAGTAAAAATTGTCAACATACATTTTAATAGCTAGTCTCTTACTTACAGTAGGACAGAAGAAACGGGTCCTGAGTTTTTCAGTCCTGTTTTTTCTCTAAGTACTCCAATTTTTGCAGTACAGAACATCATTCTGACTTGAGCCTAAGTGAGGTCAAGAGAAGCAAGTTGTAGCAATAAATGACTATAAAATTAAGAACATGACCCATGCCAACAGGGTGACTTCAGATAGCTGATGGGAACTAATTACAGAATCAGTATAAAATATTTTCTCTGAAAAATACTATATTAAAACCAGAGCAATTTTAATTTGGGAGATCTGATTTGTAGAACCACTTTCCAGGGATGGACGCACTGCTGTTTGGATTTTCATATCACGATTAAATGGCCGATGAATCAACTTCAGCTCAACGGCAGAACTCAATTTTATATTTGTGTTTTCTGTGTCTTTCCCCAGACTCACGATTTTAGAGAATCCTTGAAACTTGGTGATTTTGTGATTATATTAACTCTGAAAGGCACTGAGATATGATTAGTTCTTGAGGTACTATAGGCTGTGCTCATGAGATGAATTATCTGTTAGTATTCTAAATCTATATAGAAAATATTGCTCAAAAAGTAATCTTTAATATAATGTTTACTGAACTACTTGCATTAATCATCCTTGAATGCAAAACTAGAAATATATTGGCCTTTTGTTCTGCATGGCACTTTCACCACTTTCTCCCCTGTTTTCAAGCAGAGGACACAGTGCTTGCAGCTACGTTGCATGCCTGCAATTATTCACTGAAAGGGGATGAACATTAATGACGAGATTTGGAACAAGTTGGTGTCCTAATATGTCCTCTCCAAGCCTGTTAGAATTTTGCACAGAAGCCACAACACAGAAACAAATAGAAGAAAAAGCTCATGGTATTTGTATTTTACCGGCAGACTATTGCTACGCATATCTGGAGTAAACAGTCATGTTCTCCGGCAACATGTTCCCAAACGACTCATTGTTTGTGCCAACATCATATGATGCTAGGACAAGGATTCTCTGTGCCTGACCATACATTCATACACGTGTCGATAAACATACATGCCTTCCTGAAAAGTTGTGCTCTCTTGCACATCTTTGCTACATGGAGCGAATATCAGTGTGATCTAGCTGTGTAGGCACTTGGACCTGAGCCAGGATCACCAGAGTCAGTCATTCAGGTGAACTCTGCAGTAAAGATGTGCAGTGTATTGCCTGCTGTGATCCTGCCTTGGGCCATGAATGACACACCGTGATGATCTGACATCATAGCTCAAAAAGATTCTCTAAAAAAATCTTCACTGCTTTTTTATTTCAGACAGGCTTTCTCTTTCCAGTTCCATGCTATGGTGCCCATACCACAGTTTTGTGCAAAGATTGTTTGTGAGGATGCGTATTACACAAAGGAAACCCTGGTCAGTAATATATTTTTCCCCACTGAAGCCATCCTCACTGTGTTCAAATGCCTCTGAGCTGGCCACAAATCCATTATAAAACAGAAAATGTTATCTAGTTCTTTAATAAGTGAAGCATTTATAATGATTTCCATAGAATATTTCTCTTAATCTTTTTTCACATTCTCCTTAGGAAGTAATTATCTGGGGCAATTTTGTAGCTGTAGAAAGAACCTATCTCATGTTGCAAGTAGGGTTATTAAAAGCATTACTTTTGTTAGACACCGGTATCTTGAGATCCTAAAGGCTCCTCCTCAGCACATCTTTTAGATGCGAGGTGCTCAATTCATGTACAATGTCTGTCTTTCACAGTGCAAAAACATGGTTTAGGGCTTAATTTCATGCTGACTGCTGCTTCTGACACTATCTCTGAGCCAGTTACCTATCCCCTTTTTCAAGTGGGGAAAAAGTCTTTTGAAAACCTCTCAAGTTGAAGCATCAAATCATCACTGATGTTCATACTTACAGTTTTGTTCATATAACAGTTCACAGTGGAATTTTCTTCATATTTTCACGGTTAAGCTGATGCTTATTAACATGAACAGATTGACAGCAATATGTAGAGAAACAGCACTGTAAGTCAGATTCTCTACATTTTTCCATTCAGACCCTTAATCTTGAATTGCAGTAGCAGCTTTTATCCCATTATCCTGGCTTTTGGCTTCTCCTAAGGAGATATGCTAAAATTGAGCTGAACTATCTATGCTCATTAATGACTAAGGGAGACAAACACTTCACTGAATCCACTCTAAATTTAGCCTGACTTGGTGCTAGTAAGCTGCAAAGGGAAGTTTCCTTCTGACAGGCACTCATCTGACCAGCTGATGGTTATATCATCTTTTCCAGATTAACTTTTCTGGGTGAACTCATCTGACAATTTGGATGACAAGTAACTGGAATACATTGAAAGAAAAATAGCCCAAAGTCAATGAAAAATGTGTAAGATACTAGCAAACTTGATTTAGAAGAAATATGTCACTGCTGCCAAAATAAGCATCTATAAACAATCGGAAAAATATTTAATAGACTAAAACTAATTCTGTAATGAATGACACGAAAATATCTTTTTGCATGCTGTTGTTGACAAATCTGTTGAAGACAGTACTACAGCCTTTGCTCTGAAATCAATGATGATCTGCCAGTATAGGAATGATAAAGATAATTGGCAATAATATTTTGCTTGTAGATAGACATGCTGCACTGAAGAAGCCTACTGATAATAAAAGTTTATCCCTCACAAAAGGGAACATTTTCTTCTAGCAATATTATACATTTTTGAAAAGGTCATTAATGTAAGAGTTGATTTAACAGAACATGATATTCTCATTTTATAAGAAGTAATACAATATCTATTATCTATATTCAGAGAACAACGTTCTGCAAACAGGCAGTTTTCCAGACAAGTGGACTCTATCATTATGATCATCTATCAGGAGCAAATACTTTGGCTTCCTGGCTTTCACAGTTTCAAAATATTTTCCTTCCCTGACTTCTCAGTTCATTCTTGCCAGCCACACTAACTAACCTGTCTCCTTTATGATGGTGATGAAGTCTCTGTAAAGCTGGGATACAAGATTCAGAGACTGGAAAGAGCTTGTAGGAAGAAGAAGAAAAATCACCACAAGATACAAGGCAGAGTAACCCAGGACCCAGAAAGAAGAACTCAACCGATCAACAAATGAAGCCACGTTTTTAGACCGAGACATGCAGGAGCAAAGTGACCCTTGCCATATCTGAAGGTGATGTTGATCTTGAGAAGGAAATGAAAAAAGGTAGCAAAGGTTTTGTTGCCCTCATAAATGAAAGGGGAAAAATTTGAGGAGCGTAGCTACAGTGAGGGTAGACTACAAGTTAAAAACAGTCTAGATACAGTCCCAAGACAAAATACGTGTTTCATACCAGTTTTCAACAAGTACAGCAGTCCTGTGATGACAAAGTAGGTTGGCAAATGTAAATGAGGGTATGGCACTGGATTTTATCTCAGCTGAGAGGGAAGAAAATCTTAAAGAAGGTAATGCATTTGAGAGCTTTGGATTTTAAAAAAGCTGATACTGGAATCACAGGCACAGAAAAAGTGTTTTAAAAAAAACCCATAGTGAGCAAATTATAACACTGTCTGATCATAAAATGGCAAATAAAATATCTATATTTTAGAAGAGGAAGAGCATGGAGGTTAGAGATCCAAACAACTTATCCAATTAGGCTGATGTCAATAGCATGCAAAACATTAGGACATAACAAGAAGAATAATGGCTAAAGATATGTAAAATAACATGAAATACATATGGACTGGTCATAAGAAAATGAAAGGTTTTTCACAGAGAAGCAATCTCTCTCTCTAAATTTCTGTAAGTGTCTGATTTGAAGTCACATAGAAATTGTTAGTCAAACTAGAGGAAACAGGAGTGAGAACTCAGTACAGACTAAAGAGTCTTGTATGAAGTAAGGTAAAGTGTCCTGAATCAGACTCTGAGCTGTTTTGGTTTGGCTTCTTCTTGTACCTGAGCTAACTCCCAGCTGGAATTTGCACACCTACCTGCATCCTGCACTCAATTAAAAATACTTCCAAAGAGGTCGGCCTGGTTGATTTAGGAAAGCAAAACCCAAAATCAAGCTATGCGAAGTAGTAAGAGGCTACAGGGAAAACAATTATTTCAGCTGAAAGAAAACACTAGCAAAAAACAGCTGAGAATGAGCTGGCCATGGTTATGTATAAGCTGGACAGCAGATGTTTCTAATTGGGTGAAAAGTGGAATCATAGTCAAATCTGCCCATCACAAAATGCTGCCTAAATTCTGGACAGGAGAGGGGGGTACCCCATTGCTTTTATGTGTTGCTAGATACGCCGAACAGTTTGTCACATACCAAGTCACAGCCTTTAAATTAAGCCACAACACACTCTAGCTTTTTATGGAAAGGTGCATTACAGTAACACCAACATAGTATCATAACATCATAGAATGGTTTGGGTTGGAAGGAACCTTTGAAGTTCATCTGGTCCAACACCCCTGCAATGGGCAGGGACATATTCAAATAGATCAGGCTGCTCAAAGCCCTGTCCAACCTGACCTTGAATGCTTCCCAGGATGGGTCATCTACAACCTCCCTGGGCAACCTGTTCTAATGTTTCACCACTCCCATTAAAAAAAAATAATTCTTCCTTATATCTAGAAAAACATGCAGTTATTCTTTTGACATGACCTGTTGTTTTGTGCAGGTGTACCATGCTAGTACACTAGCTACACTTCCAGATACTCATCCACTACACCTGAGACATACAGTAGAATATTTTTGCCCCAAGTGACCATCTGTGGGTTATAAAGGCAAGCACAATGCTGTCTTCTGCTGTGTGTGATACATGCAACTCTGACTGACTTCTGGTTAAATGATAGCAATGGGAGTATCACATAGCAAGTGAACACTTCTACACAAAGAATAAATTTTGGCCCAGCACGCAACACAATAATGTATTTTCAAATGAGAATTTTAGCCTTATATCTGAATTTGCTTTTGTCCTTTGCATGCAACCATTTTGATGTAGTGCTCTCCACCTCGATGTTACCATACAGAAATAATAGAAATCACCGTGGAAGACTAGCAGGTGGGGTAAGCCCTATTTTGAGATGACATTCTTCAATATAAACCTGACCAGATGTGGCTTTTGATTAAAGCTGAAGTATTTGCACTACAGCTGTGACACAATGGTGTTTGCCATATAGAGTGCCCTGTTGTGATAAGAAAAAAAAGCTATATATCATCCCTTTCATGATAATTTAATTAAATTTTGGTCCAATTAAAATAACTGAGAGCAGTAAGTCTCTGTGCAGGTGACAAACTGTCCCTTCCGTTAACATCTTTGGGTCTCTGGAATATGTATAACACATGCTACACTCAAAATCCTTAAGGAATGGGACCTTTTTGTCAAGTAACAGTGTTTAGGAGTTACTACTATGTCCCTGGTGAGGCTGTCCCACTGAATGACTGCTCTTCCTGTAAAAAATGTCTTTCTTGTATCAAGATGAAAACTCACCTAGGTCGTGAAGGATATTTCATTTTTTGGTGGACTACAGCACAAATAATTGGTAAAGGAAGATGGGATGTCTCAGAGGTTTCTTTTTGCCAAGCAAGCATCAAGACTTATCTGAGATAATTTGCTTTGGAGAGTGAGTTTGAACACATAAGAGACCAGATGTCTCCTTAATCCATGCAGTTTTCAGGTAGTACTACTTGCAGAGCAGTGAAACCCAAGGGCTGAAACCACCCAAATCTACCAGTTCAGATGCAGAGGTAAGAGAATAAGAACACTGTCAGAGTCTTACAGCAAGAAATCCCTTAGGCTTCTCCTTCCATTTACCGCGCTCCATGTTGTAAAGTGAATGGCCAAATTAGGTTACTGTGCATGCAGCCTTCCTGTGGCATGGAAGTTGAAGTTTCAGTACAACGGCTGCCTCCAAGGTAAGATGGTGAAACGTTAAAATATTCTCTTCTAAACTTTTATTCCTCTAGTGGCAATATTGTTACCTTCCTTAGTCTTTACCCCCCAAGACAAATAATGCTACTGTAAATTCAAAGGGAGAAGCAACAGCACAAAGATTTCTGATGAGTTCCTGAATGACTTTCATGGACATTTTCACTTGTTGTTTGCTTGTTGTCCAACATGAGAGGCTGGATAGGATAAATTTGCCTACCACATCCTCACCCTTCTTTATTCACCAACAGTTCTTTAATGCTTTTATTTTTCCTTTGTAGTGGTAAATATCAGTGTTTGTGCTTACCTCTACTTATCTGTCTGCTTTTGAAATCCTTGTGTATACATCCTTTTCAGCTGGCTCTTGACAAAAGCTGGTACTGCCATTCTGCAGAAACTCTCACCTTCTTCACTGTGATCTCCATTCTTTTTACAGAATGACCTTTTTTGTTAAGGTCAATGATTTTTTTTTTTTTTTAGGATTAATTGTTTTTGAAATAGGGCTCTTCTAGTGCAGACTCATTCATTTTTTGCATATTATATTTCAAGATTGTCAGAAATTACTTAGAAGACCTGGGTTCTAGAAGCAGTAGAGGCCTTGCTGCTAAGTCACTATCTGTTAATCTCTTTTTTACTTTAAGTGAAGATAATACACGTTTACAGCTCTAAATTACTTTAACATCTGCAGTTAAAAGCCATTTTTCCTTCTCTTTAAAAATGTTATTTCAACCATACAATTTTAGTTGAAATAATAGAGCCCCATATAGGAAACTTGGTAAGATATTTGTCTGTTCTAGTACAAGCTACGTTCATAGCAAGGCTTCTGCTGATGTAGTTATCAGTTAAAAGAAACAGTATCCCAAACAACATACCTATACAGGTGGACAATCTGGGTGCAGATCATCACTTATACAACATCAAAGATATTAGGTATTATATATGTGCACTTCAGAAAGATTGTGTAATGCTTTAATAAGCTTGTAGCTGGAAACATGAGAGAAGAGGCAGCAGAAAAATATGACTGCTAAATCTGGGGCAAGACTGTTTCAGTTCATGGGAGGCTGTAAAATCTCGGGAACATTATGTTAAAGCATTACTGCTAATCTGAAAAAAAAAGGTTAAAGTTTCAAACCACTCATGTTATGTCATTGGCTTCCTTTATTGGAATCACATTAAAACAAATTAATATTGTGGAATTAGAACAGGCTAGTCATGCTCCCACCTTGAGCTTTAAGAACCACCCAGTCCCCAAGTGTTTACACTCCGGTGAATAAGGGAAAGGGATGACAGGGTCTCTAATGCAAATTTGCAAATGCAAAGATTTAGTGAATTTCTAGGAGACAAACTACTTTGATTTTTTCTGTTTCTGACTAATCCATGTGATCTTGACAGTGATGTCAAGAAAAGATTGAAAGTGTTCAAAGCTATACAACGTATTGGATTGGATTATCTTTAAAGGGTAACAAATGTTATGGATTTGGACAGTGTCCCTCATGGTAAATCATATTTGCTGATTTAGAGCAGATTTTTACCTACAGCAATAGATTTCTAATATATTAAGAACATTTGACTAGAAAACACTCATGTAAACCATTTTATTTTCATTTATTTCTTATCTGCAAACGTTTCTTTTACTTCATAGAAACGGAGAATGTAGCACACACTATTCTGCTGCGTGTTTTTTGGGGAGTGTTTTGAAAGCACACTATTCCTCTAAAGCTGTGTTCTGCTATAGATGTAAATGTGAATATCACACACTCACAACAACATGAGATACTTCTAGGCATTTTATGATGCTGACATTAGAAATCTTTTCACAGGAAGACTCATCATTTACACATAGAGATTTTCTGAGGGAGAAGAGAATTTAATTCTCTGTTTTGTAGGAGAGAAACATATTCCATAGGTTATTTAGACTTATGAGTCTTCTCTACTTACAGCTCTACTTAGAAGATGTACTTCTTCTGTAGAAGACTACTTAAACAGTTTTTCCTTAATTTAAATAAAATGAGTCCACTTAGCCTATGTGCTTCTTTTTCTATTTACTTTTCAACTAAAAATATCTGGTATTGCCACAGTATACCAGGTATTCCTTGAGGTATATTAAATATAGGCAATATCTGTTGAAGTAACACATATATAAGCAATTGTAAATTACATGAACCTTCAACAAATGCACAGAAGCACTCTACACCAAAGTTTCCATTACAAAATACTTCTGAGCACAATAGTGATGAACACCCAAGGGACCAAAGAATAGCTGTGAGCACCCATGGCATGCTTCATGGCTTTGCTTACCTATGTAATTAATGTCACATTTTGCTGCATGTTAGCCTTGTAATACACAGCATGGAAATGACCAGGAGGAAGCAGAGTTAATGAGAAGTGCCGTTGCACGGTCCCAGTCTTTTACATATTGAAGTTGTAGGGCGTCTAGAATCGTGAATAAATGTAAAGAGGTGAGGGAATGGAATGGGGAGGCTGACAGCTAGTGCCTCTAGAGTGGAAAAAGAGCAAGCAAGCATCTAGGCTGAGAGGTGCAAAAAAGATGGGAGGGTTGTGAGCCAACATATCCACTGAGCTAATGAAAAGTGTAAGGAGAAATGAATCTCAAGCAATAGCTTTAAAAGTTAGATTTAGTTCTGAAACATCCATAACAATTTTGTTTAGGTGGGCAGACATGGCTCACCTTTAGGAATCACCACAATGTCTGTGGCTTTTTTTACCTGGGAATACTCACTCTTCAGAGTTTAAAACCTTTGTCGAGCTAGGTCATGTTTTGCTTCTTCCCCACTTCCCCTCCCTCCCTGCTAAGTTAATCTGCTCTTGACAGGTAGTGTTATTCTGCTTCATGGAACACTTCCATGTTTTATTTGTATCTTTCATGTGTGTTCCCCAGAGGTATTAGCTCCACAGTTCCAGTCTGAGGACAGCATCATTTTGAACAGCAGGTAGGGTAGGAGGTCACCCAATGGTGTCATTTTCTTTGCTGATGAAGCTGGTTCCCAGCTGACACATGCTGACAGATGGCCGTCTTGTTACTCTCAGTCAGAAAGAAACCCATGCCAAACAGACATGTGTTAGCCTTTCCTCTGTTTAAATGAAAATAAGGGTTTTTTTTTTCAGTCTTCAGTTGTTGGCTTAAATATAAAGGAGCTAGTTTGCATCTGGTTTAATTTGAAATGTATCCAGAGTGCCTTTTAAAATTCTAAAAACTTTTAAAACCCATGACATATTTTCAGTTTCTTTCTTATTCAGTGTACATATTTTAGTGCTACTGAAGTAAGACTTTTCTAAAAAGGCATTCAGAAGAATGTGTAGCACAGACATACAAGCTGAACTGCACTACTTACAGGATGAACAAAGCCTGCCACTGCTAGGAAGAAATAACTTTTTAAGTGCTTGTCTCTCTGCTGTAATGCTAAAAGATTAAAAAAATTTGAAGTCCATTTTGTCATATGCCTATGTCATACGCATTTGGCCCTTCTAGCTGTTGTCCAGTGATTGTTGTTCACTGATTTCTAGGTCAGTGGCTTCCAGTCTGTGGCTACTGGACCTCACATGAGGACTTCAGCAATGGACTACCCCCAAGAAAAGTGAAGCTGCTCTTCCCTATGTCCTAGGGATTGCCACACTGCCTTTCACTCAGCTGTGGTCTAGAGCTGCTAATGCCTGACATTTCCTGTGACGTTGCCTTTGCCTCAGCTTCCCAATGACTGTTGTTCCCTCTCCATCAAATTTATCAAGTCTTACAGATATTTCCATAGTAAATTGATTCTGAATGCTGTGGATCTCCGTACCTGGCTACCCCAATATATTTCAGTTTCAGGTAAGCACTGTTTAGAGAACTTCATTCACACATATTTTCTTTTGGAATTTTTCATGTTATGGGTAAAAGTTCTGAGTAAATGTGATGCTTTCTCATTCACAGTATAAATGGCATTTTCATTTTCATTGCTGTAGCAGTTGTTGAATTCCTGTAGTGGAAGTTTTACATGTGATACAAGGGCAAAATATAACAATTCACACTGGGGAATCAAAAAAGTCCATGTACTCCGAGTTTGCTAAGACTTGCATTCCTTTTTCTAATACTGAAAATAAATGGGTTTGGGAAACTTTGCTCACAAATGCTCGTATATAGTCATAATGAAATTGAAGTAGACCTACCATATGCTTCTCATTAAAAACAGTCTTAATTTTAAGTGATTGGAGATCGAGTATGAAAGATGATTCCTGGACTTGTTTGTCCCACTGCTTACTTAGAGTTCATGGCCCCGGTGTTGAATGCTGAGTACCAGGGATGAAATACAATAGACCCCTGCACTCTCAAGAATGTAGCAACTATACGAAATTAAGAGGCAATAAAAGCAAGATACAAGAAAATCAAGAGACCAAAAAAGTCTATGCCAACCCCAAAAGGACAAGAGCTACAATGGGCTAAACAAAGATGCAAAAAACCCAGGTAGTTTGATCTAAAGATACAGAATCCTGGCTTTACTGGGGATGTTACAACCTAGTGTCCTCTTTATTTCCATGAACAACTCATGCATTGTAGTGTAAAACAACTCTAAAAAAATACTAATTTTGTTGTACAAACACAGGAGACTAGGACCTCTCGAAGTTACCAAGGAGACCTGAGACTTCTTCATGGAGCTCAGAGATATGAGAATTATATTGGAGGTTTGCACTGTTCTAGAGAGGCAGTCAGAAGCTAGGCAGTATACCCTGAAGACCCTAAAAAGCTATTACATACAATGAATACAACTCCCTGGATTAAGACAGCTGGCAGATGTGATGCAGGACCTAGAGATGACACAGGACTTCAACCTCTGATTTTTTAGAGGGGTGGCTGGAATCCAGGTGAGTTATATGAGGACATCTCAAATGCACTACACTTGTTTATTCAAATGAGTTGAGCCCAACACCTCCTCTGGTTATTACGGGAGCTTTTGCACATAGCTTACATTTCTACTGGAATACGTTTCCATGGAAATGTAGGTGTCAGCCTCAGACTGAATCCCACCCTAAATGATGGACCTGGGGTTTGACAAGAAGATCTCCAGAGGTCCACTCTGACCATTCTGTGAACGCAGCTGCTCAACATCATTATTCGTTTGCTCACACACTAAAGAAGTAGATGTAGAAAATTCTCAGGAGCATTGTAAGGACAAGGGATATTTTCAAACCATGTAAATAGAATGGTGTGATTTTGTGGGTGAATCTGATTTTTTAGTGCAAGCCACTCAATAAAAATACCTATAAGCTCCTGTCCCATCCCACTCAGTGGCTGAGGACAAGGTTTCTTTTTAATATCTGCACGGTGACCTGGACACCTGGAACAACAATTTGAGAGGTTCGGTTGAACAACAATTTTATTAAAAGATGTAAAAACATATGAGAATTACAAAAGATAAATGACTTGGCAAAGAAAGCATGTAACAATGCCATCACCCACTGACAATACTAAAACTTACAATGATGTGACAGCTACTAAAGTTGTAATGATACCACAGTTACCAACAATACTAAAGACCCGTAGCCACTTATAAAACTTGCAATCACTAGCAGTGCTAAAACGGGCAATCACTTATCACAATGAGGCTTCCCACAGAAACTTGCTAAACAATCCCCAAAAGGAGTTGGAATCACCTTCTAATACTAAAACATGTTACCCTTATGTGCCAGAAAAATTAGTTTGAGACAGAGGGACAGAGAGAGAGGGAGTGTGTACCTTCCCATTGTTTGTTCACCTTTTATAAACAAAAGTTCTCAGGTCTCTGCCTAACTTTCTTCAAGTAGCATGAGAAACAATGGGGATGTCTCCTTAATTTGCATAGGAAGAACCATCTTTTTTTACATGAGTCAGCAGGGAAGGGCGGCATTAACTCTTTCAACCAATTGGGTTGGTGGTCATGCAGACCCTGTAGTAGATTAACTTTGGCTGAACTTTCCTTGTTGGTCCCTTGGAGGCAAGGGAGGTGACCTTGTGGGGCAAGGCAGTGGGGCAAGGTTTGTTCCTTGGTTGTAAGGGAGGTGACCTCACTAGCAAGGGAGTGAGGCCGTAAGTCCTTTGGTGCACTCCATGCTTCCTCTTATCAGTAAAGGGTAGAATGAGGGGTCCCTCAGTAGGCAACTGCCATCTTTTACAAATGTGGTGTTTGAGACAAACCATTTGTTTACAAGGCCTTCAGCAGACAATTGCCTTTCATCCCTTATCAGGGCCTTTGACAGGCAGTTGCAATCTTTTGTAACAAACCACTTTCTCTTTTCATCCCTTATAGCTCCATGGTCAAATCAAGATGTATTTTTCATATGTACTGCAGATTGTTGTAATGAACATTACATGATTAGGAAGCATAAGAGATACAGTGAATTACACTTTTTATTGAAGTGGACATCCACACTTTTGAATGACTTAATGAGACATAAAGGCATTTTGATGTGCTGTTTGACATTTTAAATAACTGCTATACATACTAGATTTTAACTGTTTCCTTGCTTGTGCCAGTCAGAACAGCATTCTGAAAACTCCTCTAGAATTGTCAAGATCATGTTGCTTGCTTTTTCATAAATTTTAATTAAGCTCTTACAGTCTCCAAGGGTAGTATTCACAGAATCTGCTGGAATGGGCCCTGTCCAAGTGTCTGTGGTGATCTGGCTGGTTTCTATTTACAAGTTCCCAAAGCTGTTCTGAATTCTCTCACCAGCAGCATTGTTCTGATCATTTCCACTGCAATCGTTGGAGCTGCTCCAGAGTTTTACAGGTATAAAAAGCCAGAGGATGCTAATTTGGAAGGGATGCAAAGATAAGGAATACAAAGTAGGCTCAGGTATACTTCTTTATCACTAAAATCCCCACTCACAAGACAATATGAACCGAAAAAAAGCCTTTCTTTTAACTCTATGCTGCCTCTTTACATCCTATTGGGAAAAAGATGAATACTAATTAGGCACCTTTTCCTATGGAAAGCCCTCACATGCCAGCAATTTTTTTACAACAGAGGTAAAAGAACACAGGTCCTGAGTTATCATGTTCAGCCACTGGCTTTCAGAAGCATCACATTACATAAACTGATTACATGCTAACGCCAGAAGGCAGTATGAATACAGTGTGCAGTGCTTATACACAGATTACAGGGTCAGTGGTGTTCAGTTGTTTATTAAGTAGGTTACAACACATTCAACTGCACTATTAACTTATCAATTGTACTATACTACATAAAGTGTTTATGTTATAAGGATACAAATCACATTACACAAAATAACGGGTAGACTAGCTCCTGAAGTGAGCATAACAGCTGCTGTATGCTGGAGACAGAGTACTGCTTCATGGCAACCAATTTATGAACTGTAGGTAAAACAGAGAGGTTCTTTATTTTCAGACTGAAAACATATTTAATTCAAGAACTAAAGAGCAAGGCTGATTGAACATGAAGTGGAATAATAATTTAAACTGAAGAAGCAGATACACTACAGTTTACAGAGTTCAAACTTTTTCGGGTTTTAAACAAATAATTTTTCCTTAGACCTTCTCTGAAAACTAACTCACAAGCAGCTCAGGGTTTACCAGGGATGTTTCTATCAGATGGACAACATTTCTCTCTGTTATTCCTCTCTTTCTTGGTCCCTGTAACCCTTCAAAGCCAAAGAAGTTCTTACTTTACTAGCGATAAATTTGGCCTCTGTATGTTCCTCATATGTCAACACAGTTTGGAGGTGTGAGTGCTCTCCCACTCACACTAGGTAGAGTTCACTAGGAGTAACTTCACTGGAACCTGTAAGTTCACCAAAATCCCATTAACAGAAAACTGTTGTATGAAGAGAACTAGACTTTCTCTACAAAATTTGAACACCTAGATTTGAGAAAAGAAGCCTGGAATTTTGCTGTCATGGTCCAGTCATGGAGTGCTGTAAGCACTTATTTATCTGTAGCAGTCACACTGTAGGAACGAAGGTTTTCCCCAGCTAATGTGCAGAGTCAAGGATAGTGCAGGAGTCGATTTATCTCCTGCAAAAATCTCATTTATTGGTGAAATTGGTATGTTTTCTTCATGCACCAGGGTTGCACTTGGCAGTAGATGTGGAGTAAAAAAGACTTTTTGCATAAAGGCATGTTGACAAATCTAGACCTGCTTTCTCTTTTGCTCTCTGCTGTTTTCTGCTTTTCCTTTTGCTCTCTGGTAGGGACAATCACAACAAGTTCTTTACTATTGTGGAGACCTAGAACAAAAGCAAGACCTACAGTTACTTCTGTGATACACGATTGTGATTCTGGCTTTTAGTGTTTCATGGCAGGCCTTTAGACTGTTATGAAGTGCTGGGAATTCCTCTAGTCTGTGAGGCAGAGGTATGAGTATTGTTTGTCCAGATCTAGGTATCTCTTCTATCACTGTTTCCAGTCACAGGACATGGTGCTTATTGAACAATGTTGATTCTTCCAGTTTTATATACTAATTGTTAGCAATCAGCTTACATATCCCAATGTCCTGCAGCCCAGCTTGAAGTGAGAAACTTTAGTGGCCTTGATCTTGCAGTCATGCTTTAATGGCCATGATCCTTCTCATTCTTTAGCGCATGCCTGAAAGGCAAGTCCTGCTTCTGCAGAAGACTTAGGTTATTCCAACAGCAGCACACTCCTGCATAAAAACCTGACAAACCTATTCATCAAATCTTAGAATAGAAACAGGTTGTACCTGGGTGAGTGTGACCTCCATGTGCTATATTATGAAAATTAGTAATTTCTCCCCAGTCATAAGAGGAGGTACAACTCTTATGCAAAATAATCTTCACAGCTGTATTAATCTTACCTAAAGCTGAGCTGCATGTAACTACCATTGGTACTACCAGGTACAGCCACAAATGATAAAGCACAAACTCCTATATCTGATCAGCTCCTTCTTAGGGACTGATGCTATCTGATGGTATCTTTTGGCCTCACCCTCCAAGCCAGTCACTCCACCTAGATATGGCTGCTTCTACCTATGTTATGAGCAGAAGGGGACATTCTCCCTCCAGGAAGAGGAAGAGGAAATTTGAGAAGAGATTTCAAGGCAAAGAAATTGCAAGCAACCCTTGAAGAAAATGTTTAAACGTGACTTTCCCAGTTTGAGGTGTATTTCAGAAGGCCATGAAGTATTATACCACCTTAAGTCTCATAACAGATCACATACTATTTCAGAAGCTATGTATCATGACATTACATGATCATTGCCTGATTATAGTGTATTAGTCACTGTAAACTCAGCAGTTTTGCTGATGGATTTTTCAATAACTTACTTCTTTTTCTCATTACAAAGCTTTTAGTTTAAATACGTTACCTTGTCCTCCTTGTAAAAGCACTACCCTGGTAATCACCTCTGATGCACTCACTAGGAGCATACCCTCTCGGAAAGCTGATCTCTGCACTAGTTGCAGGAAACTTTTGGAAAGGTTTGAAAAACTTCACAAGCCTGTATTGAAACAATGTTCTTTGTCTCAAAGTCCTGTGTCCAGACCTTGAAGTGTGATAGCTAAGTTGACAATATAAGACCTGATTTATCTATAATAACCATCAAAGACATTGGAAGTGGGAGGACTGATCTCATGAAAAATGGGCTGGCCAGGCTGCAAAAGCTATGTGCAACAGATCTCTGTGTTAACACACTGAAGTGTGGTAACTTTATGGCTGGGCAAACCTAAGCTGATTCTCCTGGTCATTAATGGCTTTGCTATCTGAGACCACAGGCAGATTTCTGGGTTGTCATTCCTCTGATCTTCTTGAGATCATTCTGTGCAAATGTCTATTCGCAGTTAGAGTTTATGAGAGCAGATGCAGTTTGAACCATTAATTAGCACCCATGATGTAGTGGTAGGCTCAAACCTGGCCCAGTCCCAGGCTGTGGAAATGCATGATCAGCTCCTTCCTCAACAGCCATCTCCTGGCTACATTACACGTATCTGCAGGGGACACAAGTGTGTCAGTTCTATCAGCATTGATGACAAGCACTCTATTCGTATCTGGATCATCCAACACCGCCTCTTTCACAGTCAAGGTTAGTGCTATTGCTGTCCAGTAAACTGTCCGCCTTTTAGGAGAGGAGATAGCTGCACAAGTCAATTTTCACAAAGCCATCAGAATACAACTGACCTCTCAAAAGTAAGACAAAAGCCTCAAAAGTTAATATCAGCTGCAGACATGACTGGTGGGTAGGTTCATCTGAACCTATAAAGTCTTGTGTTCGCTTGGATTTCACAGTATAAACATCACCCCTAATATTTTGTACTGCCAAAACTTAGATGACCAGATGCTCTAAACAATTATGTATCCCAATGGATCTGTGTTTCAGCTTATTAATATACAGGCTATAAAACTGCAATTGTCAAATACTAAAATAAGAAAAACAAAGTGGGTCTATCTCCAAGTAGAAGCATCAGCATTGTACTTCAGAGATCCCAGCAAATCATAAATGCTATGGAAAGGGAAGTTACCTGTACTATATCCTTAACCAGGACGGCTTCTCTAATTCTTTCTGGTTTCTTATGGGATGACATTTCTGAATGCCTCCTTTAGCTCTCTTTTCCAGGCAGAACTCACTAGCTGGGTATGTCTGTCCTGGATAACAGACAGGTTTCATGGGTCGCTAGGAGAGCATCTCCTACTCATATGAGGTCTTCAGGGTCCCATCTTAATCCTACTGAATATTAGAATTTGAGTAGTGAGATACTGGCAACATACATTTGCAAAATCACTAGGTTTCACATGAAACAAGACTAAATGTGCTAAGGAAGGAGATAAATATTGTAAAAATTAACCAGTGAAGTGCACATATTCTGCATAAACAGGGTGTCATTATTAGGCTATATTTCACAGAGCAGATGTAATAAACAAGAAGTAGTGGATTAATATCAGAATGTTGTGCATATAGTGTACCAGTAAGTAATGAGCTCTAGCTGTAGTAAAGTCTTCAGTGCTGTCATCTGTAACCACTAGGACTGGCTGCTTGCACTGAAAGATAAAGGTCAAAATATACTTAAAAAACATTCCACTAAAAATGGGATCTATTGATTTGACCTGGTTTAAAATAGCATTATCACTGACAGTGGCTCTTCATCATCAGGGTCGATTTTTATTCATGGTTTATTTGACATCTTTTTGGGTCAATTTCCTATTGGTTGAGATATTTTAAATGGGTTATGGCCATTTGAAAACCTGATGTATCAGTTATGCGATTTCATAATGACCATGTCATTAACCTCCTGTTATTTGGGAGGTTAGCTCTAGATCATTTTGGTGCATTTAAAAGAGAAGATTATCAGGAGCAGAATACAAGGCATCTCTCCATAGAAATGATACAGCAGAGAAAATAGCACTGCCTATAAAACTTGTAGTAAATGTAACTCCTACGCTTTTATCTGTGTGTAAAAGAAAGACAAAATATGTCAAATAAATACTAATTAATCTCACATAATTAACAGATGAGGCACACAAACTCATTTGTATTCCTTTCTTTTACGACTAAGCACAAATCAGCTACAAACCTGGCTAACTTGCCATTTAAACTGGGTTTATGAGCACTTGCATAAGTGGGCTGGCATGAAACAGGCTGTATTGATGAATGTTCGCTGAAGGCTTTGCAGAGGTTTCTTCTTTTCACTTACACCAAGATTTCTCCACTGACTTTAGTAGAATTGCTTCTTATTGACATAAATCAAGAAGAGAATTGTGTGTCTGTCAGGGAGAGGGATGACTATGAGGAATGGACAAGCTTGGACACATATCTGACTATTTGACTACTCCAATGAAAGGGAAGAGGAGAGGAGAAGAGAATACAAAAGCAGAGAACCAGAAAAAGAGCTAGGAAAGGGTTTGGCTTGAACAGGTGTTAAGATCATGGACCTGCAGTAGTGCCCATTACATATGGGTTAATTACAACACTAATCATCGCATAAACCTTAATTTTCATACCACTTGCTAACAGATAGTTTCCTTGCTAATAACAAACTCACTGAACTGTGGCTATCTAGGGGAGTTTTCAGACAGTTATCTTTTCCATGGTAGGTGCCAGTTGCTGAAAACACCTCTGGTGTTGACTCACGATCTCTGCATTTTGTTTTGGATGACCTGTGCTGAATTGCTCTCTCAGCACAGCCCTTAATGACCAGAAGGGTAGAGCAGACTGAACTAAGTCACTTTTGCTTTACCTCTGTAGACTGCTACAAACACAGTCATCACAGGGGCTCCTAAGGGCAGACCATTGTTCTGACAACACTGTGCAAAATAACCCCTGAAGGGTTAGTGATGCACCAAGACTCCTAAGAGATCTTCACACTAGAAACTTTGCACTGCAATTTACCCCACATAGGATTAAGACTCTCTGCTTTCTCTTGGAGACAGAATGATTACACGAAACTGGGAGCCATGAAAACCTTATTTTCATTAATCGCAGCTAACCGAGAAGTGTTATCCCCACTTCAAATAGCCCATCTACAAAATTGAGATAACAGTCATTACTGCCCTGTCTTGTGTGGACATGCGAGCTATGAGGCTTTGCTATGATATTCCAAACATACAAACCCATAGGGCTATATACAATAAAAATAAGGCATTCAAAACTGAATAGAGAAAAAGCACTATATTACTGTCTCCAGATTTAAACACTGCAGTTGTTTAAAAATAGCTTAAAAATAATGGGAGAATCCAGTTCTGACTTAAAGAAGTTAATATAGAGAAGTCCATTTTTATCAGTGAGCCTCTTTAAGTATGGTGACTTTTGTTTGTTTCTTATTAAACTCATGCATGTAAGTGGTTTGTATGCACACTATGATCTTCTGCTTTACTACCTGGTAGTTAAAACCTGTTAACTCAGTTCTAGTACAATCAAGACTACAGTTCATATAAAGTTTTCACTGTCTTCTGTGGGCCAAGAAAGTCTTGCAGTCTACTTCGAGGTTTACAGTAGGAGTTTTTTTTTTTTTTTTTTGACAACCTATGTCATAGGGAAGAGTGACCTTGTGAGAACAGAAGTATTGTGGTAATCTTGAAACATCACTCAAGAAAATCCTGGTGGCTCAAAAATGGAAGATACACTAAACATACTTTATATATGTTTTCTTTGCAGAATTCCACAAAATTACAAGAATACCAGCTATACAGTGCTGGAAGCTTTCACCTGCTCTGTGAGCCTTCCCATCGTGTTGAACAGATAGATCTGTCATATGATGTCCCAAATCAGTAAAGGAAATGTAGCACTGCATGTTCAGAAGGGTGACACACCCATCAAGTAGTTTGCACCTTTGATATTTGAAACTTTGTATGTCCCAGCTGAAGTCTCAGCACTATGGCTACCTCTGACCTACTGGACCTGAAAGTATGCCCAGGCTTCTTGACTCAAACATGTACATTCTCACGTCTGGACTGCAATGAAATGAGAGCCAGGAATCCCTCTAGGCTTTGGTTTTTTAAAGGAAACCTGGGTGTCCAAGTCAGAAGAAAGCCATAATATGTTTCTAAATCATCCCCCACTTTACAATCTGATGATCCTGGGAAACATTCCTGACTGTACCCGTCTGTCCTGGTTTCGACTGGGACATGCAGGTCATGCCCAGTATACAGATGAGGGTCTGTCCAGAAGTTTGCCTCTCTCTCTCTGTGTCACCCCTCTCTCAGGGTCATCTTGCTCTCTCCATTAGCTCTCAGTCTCTCAGGTGCTTGAGCTCTTATCTCTGTCATGGGATTGTGGTTTCAGGACTCTCTCTGCTCTCGGATTCTTAGCTGGTTTGGGAAAATGAGTGGGGGGGAAATTAGTTTCCCTGAAGTAATGTTTACATCCTAACAGAAGTTAAAATGTCAGAAAACCTTTAGGGGTAATATAAAACACACTTGCTACTTTCTCAGAAAAAGATGCAATTGGCATGCAAAGAACTCACTCTGCAGTGTTCAGGCAACACATCCTGTAATCATGGCACATGCTCAGAAGAACAGAACAGCCAGAAAATGGAGCACAGAACAGGGTGAAGGCTTTTTGGCCATGGTCTGTTGCACTCCCTTGCAGAAGATGGGGACTTGATGGTACTGTGAGCCTACAAGCCTCATAGAAGCTGTCCAACAAGAAAGATATCAGTTACTGAGCCACCAACTGTGGTGGAATCACTCTCCTGAGATGAACCTTTCTCATTATAATGTCATTATAATACCAAAACACACCTCCATCCCACAGTTACTCACCTCTGAGGCACAACCACTCCTCACTGAGCATGTGTTCTCTATTTTATTGACTATATCTTTAAGAGCGAAGTGAGAGAATTTTACACCAATCAGTAATAAAGGTATGTATGACTAGAGGCACTCAAGCTCCACCTAAATACAAAGAAATATTATAAAAACAGATTGATGAGGGGAGAAAGTTAGGGAAGACTCCACTGTAACTTTTGGTGTCAGCTGACGGGCTGAACCTGTCTTCTCCCCCATATGGATGCCTATTGGGTAAGAACCTCTTTTTATGTGCATTAAATGATCACTGACAACTAAAATCTGATTATATATTGTTCTTGAAGACAGTCTACTATCAATGGCAATCTCTGACCCTTATACTATCACAACCTGTATTTTATAAAGTAAACTTTGCTTTGCATAAGTTTCCAGAAACTTGAGTAATTGCAATAACAGGTCTGACTCAGCGACGCTGTCAGTGTGGGTCACAGAATAAGTTAGTTAAATTATCCTCTGATACAGTGGGCTGTTTGGTAGGGTCCCTATACGAGATGCTGGCAGGGTGTACAGGCACAAGGGCCTCAGTTTTCTTGGGAAACTGACAGGTCGATCAAATATAAAGGGTTCAAGGAAACCTCCCTTCTTAACGTGACAGCTGGGAAGAGACTAAGACTTTGTCATCAGCTAGTGAGCAGTTTTACTGTGTTTCACTCATTTGTATATTTATATATATTGCTATTATCACTATTATAATTATTATTTTCCATTTTGTCATAGCTTACTTATTAAATTGTTCTTATCTCAGCCCATTAGTCTCTTTTCCCTTTACCCCTTTAACTGTCTTACTCATCCCTGGGATGGAGGAGGGCAAGTGAGCGACTATGTGGTATTTGTTTGCTGCTAGCTGGGTTTAAAACCACAGCACCATCCCTTGGCGTATGTGAAGATTAATCAGCATTTTTCTTTTTTCTTTTTACTCTGGTAGCTCGTGTAGAGGCCAGGTATTTTGACCTCTTTTTGAGCAGATCTGTCATCAATTGAGCTGACAGTATTGTCTCTCCTAACCTCTCTCTCTTTATCATAGATCTTAGAAAATTTGTTATTGTTTTGAGAAGAACAGGTAGACACTTGAAAACATATAGCAATGGCCTATTACAAGCAAACATCAAAACCAAACTTGAGGATTAAAAATCTTTTTAGCAAAAAACAAGAGCAAATAGTTGTCATAATGACAGTCTTCAAAACATTCCTTTTGTGATACTTAGATACTGAGGCCTGAGTAATTTTTCTGCCTTGTAATTTTGAGAAGATTAAAACTTCAGCATTGCAGATGTTTTCTTAAGGAAAATCTGTGGCTGCAGAATTATAATACATATGGTAATGCTACATTAGTGCAGTATTATTCACATCACTATAGTTAAACTTGGGTCAGCACTTCCTTTTTAGACTCCTACAAGTTAGTGTTTGTCCATGTACATTTCCTTTTATCTGACTTGGATCATGATGCCTCAGCCTTACAGCTATATTTACTTTTTTTTCCCCAATCTGTTTGGAAAAAACTCTGCTCAAAAGCTCTTAATCTTATGGCTAGTGTCTAAGTGTTACTATATCTTATTTCAAAATTTGTGGCAAGTTTAATCGGCACTGAAGTCCTTCCCTGGTTGTTAACGTTAGAGCTAATATTTTACTGGAAATAAAATGGTCATGTAAGGATTTCTTCACTTAAATAACTCTCCATTGACTTAGACGCTTCTGCAAATGTACCTTGTTAATACTCAAAGTGTTGGTGTAAGGTAAAGTATTCTGATTTCCTCTTAATAGTCTTTATTCTATTTAGTAACCTTCAAATCTAAACCCCTTTGAGCAGGAGAAATGCAAATATTCAGTTACTGAATCCTTTCATTCAAATTTGTCCGCTGGAGTCTGTCTTCATGAGATTTCAGAAATTCCAGAGAGTGGAAGCATAAGATAATGTTTATAAAAACCCTCTTCTCCAAACACTTACAGCTTAATTTAGTAAAATCAGAGTCTTATCTGTTTAAATAGCATCCCCAGTTTCATATCTTTCTACTTTTGGACTGACTTACTTGTATTTCTGTCATAAGCAGCTGTTGATACTTTCCTAATCATCACCTCAGGAATCTGAAAGGGTAGGCAAAGAAAGATGACCAGTGCATGATGGACAGGAGAAAACGTGCCCTTCACAAACCAGGGTGTATTTGAGCCCCACTGTTATCATCTATGCTTCTTCCTCAGTAACACATTTCTCTTCTTCTCTGTTTGTCACTCCTAGCTGGAACAATTTTAAGACCGTGCTTCAGAAATGCACTATATCCCGATGACTCGAAAGTATACCCTATGATTTGGGCTAATAGAGAAGTACCTTGAAACTGGCATGTGAACACTATTCTGTAATGATTTTCTCTGAGAACTGTAATTAATTCGACCTGCTTCTTTAACTTCGAGTGACTTTAGACTGGCTAGAAAAAAAATAATGTGTAGAAAAGCCATCTGTCCTGATCTTTCTTCTCTAGTGTCTCAACTATATTGCCTCCTCTTTTCCTTCAAGTTACAGAACTGGAAGGGCTTTTCCAAACATCCAAGATGACAAGTATGGTGACTTGTGGTCAGTTTGTAGTAATTAATAAACTACTAGTTTATATTAATGGGTGTTTTCCTTTGGGCAATATGCATCTTCCAGACTATGAGCCTCCTCTGCTTACCTTTACTTGTGCCAGGTGGTTACAAAATCATCACAAAGTTCTCCAACCACATAAATGTTGTAAATAAAGTAGTGCAGGGAGATCCATTTCTACCTGTTAAAAGTGCTGCATACATACCATAGTCACACAGAGGGATTTGGATTTCTGTGTTTTTGCTTAAATGTCTTGTTTTAAAATAGTTTTACTTAGTGTGGAGAGATACTTCTCTCTCTGATGTTTTAGCACATCTTTTTTTTTTTTTTTTTTTTTTTTTCTGGTTGAAATGAGCTTGTGTTCTATTACCTGCCCTGCTGCCTAAGACTAATGACTGTTGGTAGTGTTTCCACTTTGCAGTCTGCAAAGTAGAAATCCCATTCTTCGTGTGGCATGGCTGCATCTGACAGTTGATGTAGCCAATACATAAATGGTAAAAGAAAGCAGTGCAGACAGCGCAGTAGTGGCAGAACAGCAGGGTTGGGAGTCCTCGGCAAAGAAAACTGCTTGCCAAGCAAGCATTCTTTGATGCTTTGTTTTTCTGAGGGAAGGAACCTTGGGTTTTTTGTTACCAGTCTTCCCATCACTTTTATGCTTCCTTTGACGGGCAGCTGGATGCAACTCCCAACAGCATACTCTGGGCATTGGCTGTGGAATTTCTTGAGTATAAATTTAATCATGTCTGCTGTCAAGAATATTGTAGATAAATGTATTTCTTTTGGGTGAAGCAGAACTCTACTATTGTCCATGTAAGATACAAAAAAACTCTGTGTGTGTGTGTGTGTGTGCATGTGGATGTAATCCATAACATTTCCTACTGTCCCTTATTCACTCTTTTTCTCACATTCTTTTCATCTTGCTCAGACATCTTTTTCCAAACCCGACATCTGCAAAGTCACTAATGTAGTTGAAAAATGAGTATTTAATACACTGTAAGATTGAATTCTATGTGGTATGTAGCATGATTTTCTTTGTACTTAGTACAAGGTTTAAATTTTACATCCACACTGCACAGTTGTAAAGACTACAACATATCCAAGGCAGAGCCTTTCTTATCTATACTTCTGTCCCTTTGTATTGAACACTAAATTGTCAAACAACATGTCTGTGATCTGCTGCCTGGCCTCCTCCACCCAGTGCTTCTCACTGCCTCTCTTGCC
This sequence comes from Pterocles gutturalis, assembly GCF_000699245.1. Classification (NCBI taxonomy): domain Eukaryota; kingdom Metazoa; phylum Chordata; class Aves; order Pterocliformes; family Pteroclidae; genus Pterocles; species Pterocles gutturalis. Next base: position 25,517 of record NW_010143454.1, read on the forward strand.
TCCTGCGTTGAGTTGGTGTCTTGGTGTCAGGACCGCCACCACCATGTGGTCGCAACACCAAGACAATATTTTGGCCCCCAACGTGGGGCTGAGGCATTTGGGATGATAAAAATAATAACTGGGAGCGGTAACGGGCACGACATGGACTAGACTTGATAGTGAAATAATTTTGGAATGTGGGAAGTCATTGTGCTGGAGAGACGAGGGGTGGATTGTATGTTCGGTTTCTTTTTTGATTTCTGGTGTGGGGAAGTTGCTTGCTGAAGTTTGCATTTTTGATAATAAACCTTAAATATGTGATTCGCAGAGGCGAGGGGTGGAATGTTATGGGTTGTCTGATGGCGAGGAAGGGGTTAAGGTGTTGGCTCCGTTTCTTTAAATGACTCTTAACGAGTTATCCGCCAGCCCCCTCCTAGCATTTGGTAACAGGGGGAGTGGGGGAAGGGACACCACGCTTTTGTAAGAAACTGCTTGGAAGGCAGTGCCCTGTTTGGGATGTACCTGCCCACGCCAGCAGCGGCCAATCATGCCTCCGCGAATAACATATTTAGGAAAG
>NW_010143455.1:0-63575 GCF_000699245.1 Pterocles gutturalis
GTTGTTATTATTTAAAAAAAAAAAAAAAATGCACGGCCTGATTTGCAGTTCTTTCGGATTAATTTTTTTAGTTCGATTCATGGGAGTTTTTTTTCCTGATGTGTGAAACACGCACGTGCTGTATGTCCCACATGAATGCTATTTTTTTAAAAAAATATGATTTGTTTATTTTAATTTCTTTTGCAACTAGATTGCATTGGATTAAAACCTATTATTTGACAATAAAAATAATAATATATTGGATAATTCAGGGAGAATTGTAGGAATACTGTTCTATCCTGCAGTCCTTCAGATTCAGAAAATGCCTTGGAATCCATTGCATTCAGTGTGCAAATGCTATAAATAGTGATTTATTTTTTTTTAGCAACATGTTGCTTCAATGGGTACTCAGTGTAAAATACAGCTTTATTCTCCAATTCCTGCAAATTAGCAATGCATTTCCTAGAAGAACAGTGTGTGTATTTCATTTTGAAGTATTAACGATAGCAGAAGAGTGTAAAGTGCACCCTGCACATCTAGGAAGAAGATGGCCAATACTGTGTTCAACCCTGACTCTGCCCCAGGGTGGGCGTTACTCTGTGGTTCACTCCTGAGCTCTGTTACAGGTCGCTGCTGGTGCACGAATGCTTTCCAGTGCACCTAAATGAGGTAGGATCTCACTAAACCTCTCTGGGATATTTTGGATTCTGATGCAACTGTTTGGGAAATAAACAGTAAGATATTGATACACAGAGTAATTAGTGTAACTGAGCAAATGTAACTTGGTCTGGCAAGTCCTGTGGACTCCAGTATAGCTTAGGTGGGAATCTGTGTTTTCAGGATCTCTGGGACTTAATTAATTTCTTATAAATTGGTACATGCCCTGAAATGCACCCGAAGAATGCTGGCATGTGGCATGAAGTGACAGTATACAGCTGAGGCTGACTAGGACCCTGATTTTTCTTCTTCTGTCCACTGACTTTGTTGGACAGCCCTCATGTAAATTTAGAGGTAATTTCAGAGGAGACTGTGCTGCCAAAACGCATGCTATGGTGAAGTTCCATGTAAAAGAGATTACTGGAGAAGTATCAGGCAGTTGCAACAATTTAATTTAGTTCCAAGGGAGTTGCTACCTACTGATAACTTCAGTGGTTGAAGGAAAAAAAATATTAAGTGCAATAATACTGTGTTCTGGTGGCATCTGCCTCAAAGGGCAGGGTTAAGGTTGCGCTTCCAGTCGCTGGAGCTGTTCACAACATAATTGAGTTGGGAAGGGTCCTTTGGAGGCTGGCTGCCCTAGCCCCCTGCTCCGAGCGGGACGATCCTCAGGGTTCAGTCAGGTGGAAGGGCCCCGATATGAACATGTATTGTACACGGAGTTTCCCTGTGTAAAGGAGTCAGGTTTTGGAAGCTGCTTAGGCACAGATGCCAGCAGCATGTCTTCACTCATACTCTGTGAAATACAAGAGAAAGTGCATACTTCTTAATTTAAGATACCAGAGTATGAAGAAAGGATTTTAGGAATTCCTGGACAGACAATGGCTCATTCATGCCCAAACTAAATACTGTGGCAGCGTAGACTGAGTTTACAATTATAGAGTTAGGTCTATAAGTTAAAAATTTGCCCAGTGCATGTGTGTCGTATGATTACTTTAGGATGTGACTAACTCAGGTCAATTCATTTTCATCCAAATGTTTAAAGGAATTTTGCTTATTCCTTAGTATGTGTGTTAGGGGTTTTTTGTCCCCTTCAGCTACTTCAGCACTTAGGGTTTGTTTTTTGGGGTTTTTTTTTTTTATCTATTCAATTAGCATCAGAATCTTTAAAAATATGTGTGTTAGTGCAAATTGACTCTTTTTCCTCTCCTTGTTGCCTTCCTATTCTACCTGACTATTTTCTTTTCTGAGAATTCCTGAAGGTGTTTCCTCTGAACTGGACAAATGTGACTTGGAAGAGTTCAGCCTGAAAAGTAAAAGTTTTGGCAAGTTTTGAGGCACTCAGGGAGATGTTTAAGATCTAGACCACTACGTTGCCTTAAGCAATCAATACTCCTTGGGGTTTGATCCTGTCTCAAAGGCTTGTAACCAGTGCAGTCTGTGAATGAATGCCACAATACCATTTATAGAAAGCTTGCATTTGTTATAGAGTATCAGGCAGAATTAGATGCTACATTGAAAAGTTTGAACTATTACTACTTTCTGAAGAATGTGTTTGATGGAGGACAAAGTACAGGCGTATTTTCTGTTGGATTTATTTTGTTAAAGTAGGAGATACAGAATTGATAGTTTAAATAAATTAGTTTCAATATCAAAAGTTAGATATGTGATAATGGAGGGGGCCTGCTTTCATGGTCAGGTGTAGTGTTAGGTATTCCACATACTGTGTTGAAGCATTCAGCTGTTTCTGTAGAGTAAGAAGACCCCCTCAAACTCTGGGGAAGCTTTTTATTATATTGGTTTTTATTGCTGGATTAGATCATCAGAGTGTAAAGAAAATACTGTCAAACAAGTAAATTAACGGTGATTTAGAGCTTCCTTCTTTTTTATTTCTGCCGCTTGCTTCATTTGATACTTTCTGATAGCAAGAGAGGGTGTGTTGGATGGGTTTTTCAAAAGACTTCCCAATGTCAGAAAAGCCTTTGCCATCATTCGACATTAGAGAGTTGCCTCTGAGACAAAAGGCTTTTACCAGGAACAGGAATCTTTTTCTTTTAATAGAGTTTTTTACCTTACTAGCAGACATTGCATGTATCGGGGGAAGCTTTTAACATATTTTCTATTTACTATTTTTAACCTCTTACCACTGCAGGGATCATGATGTAGCTCATTGTCGGCAAGAGGATCCATGTAGGGAAAATTATGGTTCTTAGTATGATTAGGTTAATAACTTCATTGCTATCGTCATGATTGGCCTGGTGGTACTGTAATGCACCTCTCAAATGAACAGCAGCCTTTTGGTGGATGGAGTAGCATCCACATCACTCTGTCTGAAAACACTGGTTTTTTTGTCCCTCTCATGATAGCGAAGTTATCATAGACCTTTCAGGAACACCTTCTTCCTTTATGGGGATTCTTTCTGATATGGGAAGTCTGTCTCTTTAAATTCGTATGCTATTTTTTAAAAATTATTATTACTATTATACAAACTAAGTCACTTGTATAAAATCATTCAATGATCAATGTCTAAAGCTATTTCATGGTGGACTATGTCTTAGTGTTGTCTGATAGTACAAAATAAGAATAAATTACACTGGGATATGAATTGGACTGCCAATGAATCACCATTGTGCTCGTTAAGCTATGCAGGTCTTTAGGATCTTGTGAATTAGATTTTAGAGGGGGTGGAGGTGCCAAAGATCATAAAACAAAACAACTTTTTAGTTGTCCAAACAGGAAAACCTGCAGGTAGAGCAGTGGAATGGGAAGTGTACTAACATGCAGACAGAATGCATCTTTATTTTTACATTTTAAAATGGATGAAGAAAGAGTATGACAACCTTTGTAACAAAGTGATTGTGGTATTTTTCATATGTAAGAAGGCAGGAGTAGGAGGAATTAAGATTGAAAAAAATAAAAGGAAGAAGAGCCAGGAGGAGCTGGCTGTTCAAAGTGAAGTATTAGTAATTTCCTATAATTTAATCAGACCAGATCCCAGAGCAAGATAATGAGAGCGTGACCTACAAAAGAGGACTTTTTGGAAGTTAAAAGGGTTTCTAACATGAAGCTTCACAAGGCATGTGATTTATCATGAAGAACTGTATAGAGGACTTTTTTTTCCTTTCCCATTGCAAAGAAATCATAATATGGACATTAGTTCAGATGGTTGGGGAGAGCTAACGTGGCTTATTGCCTGGAATCCTTTTATTGTTACCACTGTTAACCTGTTCCAGAGTCATGCTTCAAGTGGGTATCTTCTAAATAATGTTTTTTTTCTGGTTTCTGGTATACTTTTTTTTTTTTTTTCCTAGTTTGCCCTTTCATGGTACATGATATGTATTGTTTAGGTTTATGTATACAGAACCCTTCAGGATGTAGGGAGGCTAATATGCATTTTACAAAAAGAATAATATGCAAAAAATCTGGACTACCAAGTAGCTAGCAATATGTAATAGAATCCAGTTTTCAAGGAGGTGGGGGTAATTATCTTCCTCTCTCTTTCTGCCCTCCAAAGTAAAACTTTTAATTTTTATTCCACTTTAAAAAATTTGTTTTTTTGTGACGAATGATAGATGATACGGGCTGATGTGAGCATGAAGAATAATAAGTGATAGTGGGCTGAAGAGGGAAAAAAACCCTCAAAAAGGTGGATAATATAGCTTTCCCCAAAGGTGGGGTTTTTTTGTGGTTTTTCTTTTTTTAATTTGAGGTTGCTACAGCAGAAGATTTTTTTTCCTTAATGTATTTAAATAATAAAGCTCAGACTTGCCCCATACTTCAGTTGAAAGGGTGCATGCTGCAGGGTACAGTCAGCGTTGGTTCGGCACATACACACTGCGTCGTGGCTGCTTTACTGAAGGATTCAGCGGCATGTATCTCTAAGCTCACATAAGGGCTTGTTTAGTTTTCTTTTTTATGGACTAACTCAGGGTTACAATTACAGAAGGGTTATGGTTGCAAAGACAATTTCTCTTTTCCTCGTGTAGCTTCAGTAGCATTTACAGTCTGGTATCCTCTTTGGTCTAGACTCCAAACATGTTGAATGCTCAGTCTGAACCTGTGTGCTTAGTTAAAGTTTCTTAGTAAAGTTTCTCCTGCCTTTCAAGGGATTTCCTGCTTGTGGTGTAATTACACTGAGTAGTAGAATCCCAGGTTAAGCCTAACACTAAGACAAGCCTGGTCCATCTTGCAGGTTAAGTGAAATTTTAGGAATTCACGCAGAGTCCAAGTTTGATTAATTTGGAGTCATGAAAGAGTTATGGGGTTTTTTTGAGAAGCATGCAGTAAGGAGAGAAGTAGTGTTCTGCATAAGTAGTTCTCTCCCTTGTGCTTTTTGGTACTTAGGCAGTAGGGATGGAAGCTGGGGGGAAAGAATGACTAGTGCTGATAATGCAGTAGACCAAGTGAGTTTTTATGCAAGACTGATGACTAAACTACTGTTTAGAATAAATTGTGTTAAAAATGAAAGGGTTATGGAGTGCTAGAGGTCTTGTAATGAATGGTTTAATCAGCAGTTTCAGAAAGTGAAATTAGGTTCCAAACATCTGCAATATTTTGTTTCTTTTATTTGGGATGCTGTCTCACTAGGGCAGAAATAAAATTTTTGAAGGAACTCAAAATAAGCTACTGGCATAATCCGTTTGAATTCTGCGTGGTCCTGCCTCTAGGGATTCCCTTCCTCAAGAAGGTTTTATGGCTCTGGTGGCCCTCATCTGGGGCTTGGTGCTTGGATGTGTTTTTCCTCTATTGCAGGGCTCTTGATGTGGGTATGAACAATTCTTCCCTGTGTAGTCTTAAATTAGGAGGATAGAAGTTTTATCTGAAAGTTTCTCTAAGGGAGAAGATTTGGCACAATCTTACTTGAAAATTGCAGCTTCCTGTTTTAAGTGGATGTTTTGGATATGCCCTGGATCTTGGTGTCTGTTAGAGTTTGTAAGATGCTGTATCAGGGCAGAAATGAGAGTCCTGGTGAATTCTTAAAAATAAATGGCAAGTAACGTCTAGAAAAATAGATTAAAAGAATTGATGAATACATATATTAACAAGTATGTATTTAGCTTAATGAGTGATCCCCATGTGTGACTTATATTAATATACAGGAATTCTTTGCAAGTCACTTCTAGACTTCATTTTGACTTGTGTAGTAGTACAAATAGTTATCTCAAAAAATATTTTCTCAAAAACTTAAATAATAATTGATCTTCCACAGCTAGACAATCACACAGTGAAAAGTAGGTAAGGAACAGAGAGGGTGGCAGCCGAGTGGGTTTGATAGCGGCTGGTGGTGTAGCTGTTGGTGTTTGCTTGCTGTCCTGAAGCACAGGCGGAGTCTCTCCCCTCACAGCCCACTGTGCCAAATCCAGACCAGGCAGCTAGAGACTGAGGATCCATCTCTTTATCTGTGTTTGGAACAGAACTTCCCCTTGCCCACCTCTGTATTTCTAGTGCTTTGAGGCCATGAAGAGCCCTTCTCAGGCACCAGTGTAAGTGTAACAGCCTACAGCTGCTCTAATTTCTGCTGCCCACAGGCTCTCACCCTGCTCCTTGTTCTGGAAAGGAAGGGCTGACATAATCCTTTTGTCAATTCCACGTTGCCAAAGGGAGTTCTTCACACAGCCAATAACTCTGAAGGGGGCTCTTCTGCCCACCTTGAGGCACTTTTACATTGCCCATAAGGTCTAAATAGGCTCACGGTAATTGTTTGTATTGTCTTCCCGCACAGTGCTGTGCCACACTGAGGTAACAAAGCAAGCTCTAAATAAGCTATCTTGTGTACGGGAGGCAGTTATCACAGCAGTCTACCCAGGTTAATTCAGCTATAATACTTGTGGGTCTGCTCAAGCTGGCTCAGGTTATCACTACGTAGCACCGTGTTATTTAGTGCAGACATACTCTCTTCAGAATCAGAGTTGTTGTCTTTGAAGGCATTTGCTGGCCTGAAGAAAATGTGTTAGTAAAGCCTACAGAGTTTTCAGCCAAAAAATCCACTTTGAAAAAATAAAATCAAATCCCACTGCCACTGGCACACTTGTTTGTTTGTTCAGCAGAAAAGACAGCAATGGAATGGACATGAACACACAACTTCCCCTTCTCTTCTAGCTGTTCCTCTGCGTCTGAATTTTAGGTGGATTTTTAGGTGGATTTTTAGGCAGAATGTGAAAATGGGTTGCAGCCATTTACGCTTTGTCTGTGCCCTAAGTCACCATCGCATTAGTTTCTTGTACCAGGAGCTTGGCACAAAATCCTAAATCTCTTTAAGATAAGATAAGGTTTGAGGAATGTCCACTTTTTATTCAGTGCTTGCACATTAATTACGTGACCTCTGAATTCTCTTAAGGTTGAAAGCTGAGCAGTGCTTTAAACAGTGTGTCTAGGAGTGAGGAGTGCCCATACCACATGGAAAGGTCTGCTTCTGTGTGTTAGCCTACAACTACGAGTAGCTTCCTAATCCTCTCTTCTTTGGCTTTGCTTGTTAACCCCAAGCAATCCTCTCAGGGACAGAGAAAGCAGCTGTCTTTGGTAGCAAACACAGCGCCACAAAACAAACACTTCTTGAAGCTTCCCTTAGATACGTTACCATCGTATCATCCTTGTGGGAGGAATTAGGAACACAGAGAATATAATTTGCTGTGTTTTAATCTGACTTTGTGAGAGAGGAAAAAAATAAATTATAGGGAAGTAGATTCCCGTGACATTTATAGGAAGGAATAATTTCAGTATCTGAAACCTAAACCTTTTGTTTCTGAACCAGTCAGAAAGCTAATGTGCATAAAGCACCTCAGGTGAGTAATGGGGCAGAGTAAAATCGTAAATCGGGAACAAATTATTTACTAAAAATAGAGCAGAAGAAACTGCATCTATCAAAAATAAACAGAAGCTAGTCAAAACCAAAGGAGATCTTTGTTGGAGCAGGTATGCTGGCCTGGTGTCACTTGCTATGCTTGGATGTTGCCATACATACAGGTTGTGAGCTCCTCCCTTCACCTTGTGACCCAGTGATAGAGGCTGTAAACACAGCAGGGGTAAGGAAAGGCACTGTAGCAGCTCCAGCTGAGGCTTCCCCTGGTTTGTTTATTGCAGCCTACTATTCAGGTGACATAGGGATTTCTAGTTGATTTTGTTGTTTCTTTTACTTTATTGATCACTGGAACAGCCTTCATAAATGTGTTCTAAAGCAACACTTCCATATATTTTAAAAGTCTTTTTCTCAGAGTTGATGTTTTGAGTGGTTAGTGTGGGGTTTTCTCTTTCTATATTTTAATAAAAGGGAAAGCAAGTTCACAGCATTTGCTGTCACTACCTTTCCAACTTCAATATTTAGAATAATTTAAGGTGACTTCTCCAAGTTGCATGTCACATTATTTTTAAACTAGGACTTGGTGTTTATTACCGGCAATGGTCCAGCTTTGTGGGCTTCCTCTCATCTCCCTTGTGCTGCTGGAGTGATGCGAATGCTGTGGAAGTTGCCTTTCCAGACAGGGAAATGTTGATGAGCCGGTCTTCAGGCTGAGTCTAGGTTAGAAAACACAAGGGAGAACTGGAGAGCTGTAAAAGCTCATGCTGCGTTCCTCCTTTGCTAAACAGTCACGTGTCACACGGGGGAGAACCTGGCCCCGTGCATAAACTGAAACATCTGGGTGACTGACTGTGGAGCAGTGGCGATTCTTCCGAATTGAGTGGAATGAATTGCCTTTTCCAGAATGCGACCGGGGCTGTTGGAAAGATAAGATGTCTTATTCGTGCTCAGAGAAGGAAATAATGAGCTAACCAAAAAAGTCAAAGTAAGCGTAGGCCAGAATGTCCCATCATCAAGGCAGGCAAATGCAACCACAGTTTTTCAAACTCCAGTATGTCCTTTGTATGAAGGGCAGCAATAAAGAGACAGAGGGATAGAGGCTGTGTTCTTCTTCCTTCCTTAGAATCTAGCTGGGTTAATGTTGTGCTCAGGAGATGAAAACCTTTTTCTCTTGCCATTTTACTGATGCTGCAAGTTTTAACTGTGTTCCTTGGAATGGTTTTTGGGTCTGAGAGTTCCAGATTGCAATGACAGAGCTGTTGGGGCTGTGTGATGTTTGTGGGGATGTTTAGAGGCTCGTCAGGACAGATTACAGACATGAAATCTCCAACTTTTTTGAGTTCTTGTTTTTTCTTTTTTTTTTTCCTGTGGCTCAACAGGAAATTCTCTTCAGAGATTCTTCACACCTGTTGGGAGAGCTTCACAGAGAGCTTTTTTGTCCTGCTTTCATCATTGTGTAGCACTACTACACTGAGGAGGATTAGTTTTCTTCCCTTTTCTCTTTCTCCAAAAACACTTGTGATACAATCACTGCTTTTATCACTGATAATTCTTGTGTTTTTTCACCCTTTGCCAGTCAGTATTTGTGTTAGGTTTTCTAGACCATCTGGAGAAGATTGGTCAGGAAAGGTAGGAACGTAGTAAGTGTCTCCTGAACTTACATTTTCTACAGCAGTGATTAGGCATCAGAAAGTGCTCTCAAAGATCACCTTGTGTGTGAGAGAGACAATGAAATGTTCCTTCTCCTTTGTTGTGTTTGTATTGTGCACAGGAGTACAAGCCGGGGGTCAGCCCGCTGTCCTAGGCACATGTTACCCGACAAAACGATAGTTTCAGCCTGAAGGAGAGCCTGTATTCTCATTAGATGTCCTGTAGGAAAGATGCACTTGGCAGTTCCTCAGGGAAACCAAGGTGACAATGGTTGTGCATCTGTATAGCAATTTTCCCTTAGAGGAACAGAGGTAAGCAGGAAAAAGATGGAAACATGCTCCTTGAGATGACTAGATATTTTCTGGATATTGCTGTATGCTTTTACAATGCTGCTGACACCTTCTGAAGAGCTTTCCTCAATTATCGAAGCTATGCTGGGCTCACATTAGTCTGTCCCTGTACAAACCCTGGTGGGAGTCCTCCCCTTCTCAATTGCAAAATTTGAGTATGCCTTTGAAGAGATGCAGCAAACCAGATCTGTTGCACAGTCCTTTGTATTTATTAACTTCTGCGTGTAGAGGAATAAGGATAATAGATCATTATCCTTCAGGTTTCAGCTTCTGATCTCCTTGTCTGAAAATCTCTTGCTATTACCAGTGAGAGAGGAAGTACGGAAAGGGAAATTTTACTTGAGATCACGTGCGTCTGCCTTGCTGTAGACCTGGTATTCCATATTGAGCCTAAAGCAGCTCACGGGCAAGGACAGTGGCCTTCTGTGGTTTTCCCATACTGTCCTGTTCTTTAGGTTCACACCAAGGGCACTGAAGCATCTTTACTTGAGGAAAAAACTTCTTACTTTGAAGATAAACTCTGTAACTGTGGTGCTTCAGTAGTATTTGTCCATCTTTACCTTCCTCTATATGTTAATGATTTTTTCCTGTTTTATAGGGGCGGGGGAGTGTGTGGCCTGGGGAGGAAGGTGGTTTGGACTTAACAGGAGGAGCTGAGTGGAGACAGGGAACTTCATGCCCTGTTTATATCTGTGCTCAGCCATGCAGGGGATATCAGCGGAGAGACAGCAGGTGCTCTTGCTGTGCCGTTCAGGTGGGCTGAGGGAGCACTGGGGGTCGTGCACGAGCAAGAGTAAATGTGGAGACAGAGACCTCAAATAATGACAGCAAGTAAGCTTTATTTTCTGGTGTTTAGAAACCTTTTTAAAATAAGCCTGTAGTAATCTTGTTTATAGTAATTAAGGATTTCCTCGTAATTTAAATTGTTTGTTTTAGCAATGCACAGGTTGTCTTCTCATAGGTACTGGTACTGGTGATATAAGGATTAAAACATTTACACAAGAATAGAAGTCAAGGAAGCAGGTAATTGACCGATTTATCAACCTTAGCAGACAATTTTTTCTGATACATCATGGTAGCTATGGTAAATTTACTCTGGATTGCTTAAGGGCACAATCTTACATGGTGTGTGCGACACACGAGGGCAGCTCCTTGAAATGAATGGATGAAGGAGCAGCTAATAAGCCAGTGTGATTTTGGTGCCTTGATTAGCCTTCTGGTCAATGGTTTGTCCCCTAGGAAAGTTTGGAATGGCCAAACAGCACAGCTCAGCGCATAGGTGATTTGTGGCTTTTTCCTGAAGTTTTTAGATCCATTGTAGTCTCTCAGGTAATGTGAGAACTTCTTGTAGACCTACCGCCTTAATGCTAAATTGCAGTTGTAATCAGGGAGTTATTTATTTTCATTGCAGATTGTTTGCATGCAGTAAAGTGGCAGGTTTGCGCCCCTTTTCTCACTTTAGTTAGCCCCTTTTGCCAGCTGAATTGACACTTGCAACTTTTCATCCACTTCCTTTCTAACTGTAAGGGTGACTAAAATCGTGTTGCTGTGATGACCCTGCCAGTTCTAAATGACTAGCCACACGCAAATGTGTTGCATGGATTGAGGGCAAGCCAGTATTACAATACTCTGTAGCATAAACAGATCACTTTATTCTTGGCTGCTGGAAATCGTGAGGAATGCAAGGATTCTTGCGCCCACTTTTTGCTGTTGGGGTTGTGACTATGCTGAGGCTTTCAGTGCAGTGTGTATCAGGCAGTGAAGGTGCGTTTTGTTGCAGTAGGGTCGAGACAGCTATGACTGCAGCCAGTTCTGGGGAGGTGGCACGCCAGGCAAAGGCCTTCATTAAGATGAAGGCACTGAGAGGGCAGGCAGTTTATAGTCATACCTCAAACACAGAGAACACGGGTATGCAAAATAGTGGACCACCAATTTTGTTACCAAGTTAAATGAAGGAAGCAAAAGCTTTCCTGCCTTTTGTGGCACCTAGGTCATACAAAATGTGATATAAGAAACTGTGCTATTCATACTTAATGCCCTACTTCAGTTTTGCTATCAAGGTTTTGTTTCTTGTGAAGTGCTCACTGCGTAAAAGTGACAACGGTAAGGGCGCTTCTCCCAGTTTTCTTCTGGTGTTTGCCAAAGCCTTGTGGATACCACTGACAGCCAAGAAGAATATAATAACTTTGAGGCGCTTTGAGCCATTCAGTCAGCAGATGGATACTCCAAACCATGTTTTATGCTTAGTCTTTGTCTTGGAGACTGATCACCACAGCATGAAAAAGTAGTGTAGGGTATGCAGAAAGAAATTCTACTGGTCTTACTTGGGCTGTTCAAGGCAGAGGCTTACCTCTCTGAAAATGGATTCATTTCCTTTATTTCTGAACCTTTTATTCCAGCTCGTAGGTCAAGTTTTTGTCTAGTTCCATGATCATTCATATATGCCCACCCTCTTTCTTGAAATCCATTGCCTTTTAAGGGATGAAAGGTATATGGAACTGAAGTTGTTATTTTGATTTTTTTCTTTTACATATCTTTGTTACATAGTATGGTCTTTCCATTTTCTCAAGCGGAATTATCCAAGTGACTGGATCTTGTCTGCCGTAACACTTAAACAGAACTGTGTGATGATAGATTAAGGGGGCTGGGTTACTTCACTGCTTCAGCTCATAGTGATTGTCTAGTATGACCACAGTTTTCCTTCTTTCTAGCTTTTTTCTTTTTTTCTTTTTTTCTTTTTTTTTTTAAGTCAGAGATAAGCCTGAGATCTCATCAGGAAAAAAAAAAAAATCTGTATTTTGATGTCTTCTATGTCAAAAATACAATAGAAAACTGTGACCTAGAATCGAACTGCTATAAAGCAAGTAGCCGTTTGGAAATGAGTAACCGAGCCGCTGGTTTGCAGATAGACCAAGTTTAAGATAAGGCAGTTTTGTGTTTCTGCTTAGAATTTCCTAATTGAGACACTAGTTCTGTGTTCCGTAAGCAACTTTTCAAAGAAGGTAATTGTCACTCAAGGGTGGCTTTAAAATAGTATGGATTCCTATATTGACCATTTGTCTTTCATGTGATTATCTCCCACAATAACTAGATCTAGAGTAGAAACTAGGTTCCCTCATTTACAGATCTTCTGGCTGTAGCCAGCTTTTCCAATTTTTTTTCTAGAATTGTTTGGCATTTAATTTCTAATGAAGGCCCATAGCAGGAAATCTTAAAATATTTCCCCTCTTTTATGAAGTAGGCTGAGATGATAGGTATTGGCTCTATATGCTAAGGATCATAGAAGTCTTGAGAATAATGTTTAACTCTCCTTATTTTGGAGGTGCCAGCATCCCTATTACCTGTTGGTATTTGATACTTCCTCACTGCAACAGCCTGTTGCCATAGACACCTAGATCTAGAGGGACACAAATGAACAAGAAAGTGAATTTTGGCTAACGGAATAATTCTAAGGAGTTTTAAAACTTCCTTATAACTAAGGAAAGGTAGAATTTCTAATCACTGTATGGAACTTAACATTAAGTGAGCTGACAATGGTAAATGTGCACAGATGTGAATAATCCACTGCCGCTCCAGGTGCAAGGAGTCTCTCTGGGTAGACTTGCAGGTGGACCACTTGAGCCATCAGAGACTGTTAAAGCCGATTCCCATTTCAAATAGAGCTCTGGAAATAGCAGTTTATCTCCTGCATATTTAATTTGTCCACAAATTTACAGTCTTCTATCAGAGTCTTAATATGATATCACAGCTGTTTTAAAAGACTCAGGGAAGCCTGAAATTCCTGATAAGGGACTTGAGTCTGACTCAGAAGTTGCTGCCTAAAAAAGTGTTTGGTTTTGTAGCAAATGGTTTATCGTATTCTCTGTTTTCATCGGGCAAAAGATACATTCCTCTGATATGTTGATGTACAGACTTCAGGTTTTCAGTTGGCCGTGTTCCTTTGGTGTATGAATCAGTGTGATCACGACCTTGTGCTTTATGACAGGTGTGTCCAAACTCAACTATGGGTTGTTACAGGATGTTCACGAGGGCCTGTGGAAGAAACTTTCGATAAGGCTGGCTGTGGTATTTTACTCAGTCTCCATAAAAGTGTTACAAGAAGAACATCAGAACCATAAAATATGTTTTGTAAGGAACATGATTTTCTATTGTTATACTGACACTTTATGTGCTTTATGAATCTGGCTTGGGGCTACTAGCCAGCCTTTGCTGAGTAAGCTGACTTCAGAAATACTTGTTTCTTCTGAAAACCTCAATCATAAAAATCAACTTTCTCTGTCTACCTTCTCTCCAGGAGTTCTAGGTATTGGTCAAGTCAGCTGATGAAAGCTTTTTGTGTAGGGTGCTCTTTTGTGGGGAACCACTTAGGAAATGGTCTTCAAAAATACTCCCCTCCTCTAAAGCTGTGCATGTTCTGTTCTGTTTCATGCACACACCTCAAGTGCTTCAGCTTGCTGAGCCTCAGATAGTGGCAAAATCCAGCTAGAATAATTTCAAAAAGTGTAGTGAGAGAAATATTATGCATATATTTTTATATATGCTATATATATGTGCATATATATGTAGCATATATATGTACATACATATGTAACATTGTTATACCTTTATATTACACTATAAGACATACTGCTCTGCCCACCTGCTTTTCAGGATTGCTGAGTACTAGGCTGCACTGTTAGGATATTATTTCTCAGTCTTTACGACTTTTCTTTTCTCAGGAGGATGCTGCTAACCAATTCTAGAGAAGAGTTTTTTTAATTAGTATCAGAAGGGTCTGTGCTGGCCAACCCAGCTACAGATGTCCCAGATAATGCTTCTGAAACAACCTGCAGGACATTGACTGCTGCGGCCGACCTGACTGCAAGGGCCAGCTCTTCTCTGAGAGTTGTAGTACATTGTTGAGGTTTGGGACGGCAGGGAGAATCCTCTGGTGTTTTCTGTTAACAAGGCATGATTTACTTTGCGCCCCAAAAGACCTCAGGAGATAGGTGGCTCAGATTGTTGACTTCTTCTCCTTCTTCCCCATTCCTGCCTCCTTCGCATCAGTTTTGTTCTGATTTCTTGGCAGAGTGAGTAGTTTTCTGCCAGATCAGTGAGTTGAAATTGTCTCATCAAGCGGTCAAACAAACAACAGTGCAAATGTGAGGGAGGGCACAGGACCACCACTTCTGTTGACTGTGAGCTTTTGTCACCTTAACGATGTCTTCTCACTGCACTCTAAGGCCGTGCCTGTTCCTCTGGTGCTTGAATCTCCGAAACCCAGTGGAAGCAACACTCCTCCACACCTGCTAACTATAACCTCTTGCCTAGAACAGAAGAATGGTTAATCTTTCTTGCAGGCAAGTTGTCTAACATCAGTCATAGTAGGAGTTATCTTTTGAAGAACTTGTTTTAGGGGCAGTCAGACTTGTTGTCACTATAAGGTCCTATCTTGTGGTCTATCAACAGCCCTGAGAACAACCTTCATCAAGTAGTGAGAGCTCACCTCAGGAGAAACCATGGATTTCTGTCCTCTTCTGTGGATACTTAGCTAGTAAAAGAAACATCTCTTTGGCAGGTAATGAAATCCATTTGACACATTTATTCTGGGGCTTGTGGCTGAAAATAAAAATTTACCGTCTCTGTTTCCCACCTACCACAAAATTCTCTTTTGAGGGAAAGGAAATAAAGGCAGCTTCATGTTGTCTGTGATAAGCTTTTTCAGTAATCCATCCTGCTTCCCTTCTTCCTCGGAAGAGTCCATCACACCTGGATTCTGCCTTTGAGAGGAAACTGAGGTGCTGTATGTGCATGGTGACCCTGTGTGGTTGGCTAGTGGTTGGCAAACCTGAACACGTGGTGCTTCTGCACATTCACAGTTGTTTGTGCATGTGGGCAAAGCGTCTTGGAGAGTTCCAGTTACTGCAAGGTAATTAACTTGTCTTCCTCTAATCTTGTTCGTCTTGGAGCCCTTTTTTAAAAAAGCAGTACTAGAGAAATTGCTAGGTGACTATTCTGGGGTTTTCTTGTAAGTGGATTTTTTCAAAGACGCTTTGAGTGAGGGATAAAAGTAGAGGATATGTGCCTTGTCTTTAAAAGCCGTGCCTTTCTTTTCCCCTCTCCTCCTTCCCTCCAATTAGGAAAGTCATTATATTAGAAGATGTAGAGATGAAATACAGACTCCTACCTAGGGCTTCTTTTCCTGTCTAATTCTGTGAGTATTTTCACACATCTTAAACACCGGGGAGAAGGACAGAACAGAAGAGCTCTGGCTTTTTGGCAGTTCCTTCTTGCAGCTGTGCTGCTCTCTCTAGGTCAGCCTGTGGTAGAGAAATTTGGTTCAAGCACCAGCAACACTGCTAAACTATTTTGTGCTGAGGTCACGAGTTGAATAGTCATCCCGTTGATAAGTGAACGAGCCAGAAATTCCTCTGAAAGAGGACAATGACTTCCAGTGCTGCTTACCTATTATAGGTCACAGAAATCGTGAAGGGAGAATGAGGGACCGAGGGCACTCTAGCACATGACTGTTTATGTAACCGTGACTTTTAAGTTTTATTTGCTGCTGTTGATATAAGAAAGGGAGTTAAGGCAGGCCTTTGTGTCTTTATTAAAATCATGATTTTCTTGCAAGCATCCCTATGGGAAAATCACCATAGCTGCTGCCCTGGATGTATAGCCCAATCAGCCGTGGCTGTTAAGCACTTTTTGGAGGTGGAGCCTGCGGGATGCTGGTGAACGCTCTGCCCAGCTTCTCTGAAGTAGTGCTACAGCACACACATCCACATGGTCTGGTGGGTGTGGGAATGCCAAAGAAGTGACAGGCAGGTTTTTTTTTTTTTTTTAAATTGTAAATGCTTAAAAAACAGTCTGAATACAAAAGGGGTAGTTTGTAGGCAGCTAGAATGAGCAGTTTATATAGGATACCCCAGAATGGATTTCCCAGATATGACTGCCATTTTTAGGCCTGTGCTGCTTTCTGTAGGACATGGTTATGAAATCAGCAAACATTTGT
Organism: Pterocles gutturalis; assembly: GCF_000699245.1. Lineage (NCBI taxonomy): Eukaryota > Metazoa > Chordata > Aves > Pterocliformes > Pteroclidae > Pterocles > Pterocles gutturalis. The sequence goes on from NW_010143455.1 coordinate 16,427, forward strand.
GGGACGCTGACACCCAGAGGCAATGTGAATTAGAAAGTGATGTGATATTAGCAAGTGATCCCTTGTATTTGTTTTTTCCCATTGCTAAAATGATGCACTCACATAGTGTGGCATAGTTTACCTAAAGGTATCTACTGTGTTCAGTCCTTAGCTCCTTCATTCTTTTCTCCTCTGTATTATCTGGTCTGCACTAAATACTGGTGTGACACTTCCGTGACTGATAAGCCTTCAAGTTCCTCTCCTCTGACTTCATTCTGGAGCTTCTCCAGTATGGCATCTGCTTTCCACATTCCACTAGAACTGCTCTGCTCAGGATGGCCAGCAACTGGTCTCTGGCAAATTTCAAGGCTTCTGTGCCAGTGGTACTTACTGGGTTTGGCTGAAGGAGGTGAGCATCCTTCTGTGTTCCTGTTCTAAAGGGCATAAGCTGGCTGACACTTGCAGAGCTGCGATGGAGACATTGTGGGCCTGTCTTTTCTTGAATGTGCAGCCCTCATGATGGGAAGCTCCTCTTATTTGGATATGATGCTGATGGTAACAGTCATGATGGAACATGTACCCGTTACAGCACCTGTAAAGAGAGGCTCTTCTGAAATGGACTGCCAGAAAAGCAGGTTTTGGCCTGTGGTCTGATCCCTAATTCTTGTTTGAGGGATCTAAGAAAGCAGACGGGAGAGAGTAGGACATGGGAAGCCATACTGGGGGCCAAATATGAGCACACCAGTTTACTGTCTGTCTTCTTCCTTGTCTGTGACTCGTTAAATGCCTTTACAGTTGTCCATGCCTTCTCGATTGTCAGCTGCTATTTCTCCTCATTCACTCTCCTTTTCTTGCTATTCTTGGTAAAAGTCACATGAGGATAAGTTCTAGGTTGCCCAGCTATTATCTCTGCCTTATTTTTGGTGCATCTGCCTGTTTACTTGCCCTTAAACTGATTGTTCGTCTGAGTTGGTCTGTGTTTTCTCAAAACTCCTTCATTTAAGTTTAATGCATCCTTTTAAATTCTTTAGGTATCTTTGCAGAGCTCCTCTGTTCCCCAGTGTAAACCTGTCACTTAATCCTCACTCTTGCAGTAGTGTTCAGTATAAGAAAATACAGGGAATGGTTTACGATAGGGGTTGGAGATGGAATAAGATAAGCTGTTGGGGAACAAATTAGGAAGATAACCTAGGTGACAAATAGAGAACAAATGCAATTGTAACCTTATTTACATTGACACAAACTTGAATGATCATATCTGAAATCCTTATAAAGATCAAGATATTTGATATAAAGATAATAAATATGCGGCTTGGCGCTCCTCTCCCCTTAAATCCTGATCCTGTAGATTCCCGGATTTTTCTTGAAATGTAACTGCTGAAATTAGGGCAATCTTACCTAATTTATCTCATCAGCGATTTTCCTATGCAGGTTTTTTGAAATTATTTGACTGCTACCTACTTTTTATATTTGTTTTAATTTTCATGCTGTAATCTCATAATTACAATTTCCATATGTTTATATCACTGTAGCATATGGATTTGCAATGTTAATTCTCTTCTGAAGTTCTTTCGTTTACTCGTTGCACTGAATGATTAAAGAGAAATTTTCTCCCTCTTACATGAAAATTTAGTCTCCTTGGGGTGGGTTCTTTAACTGTAGCCTCTTCTTAGATAATCTCTGCTGTTCCAAAAGGTGTTCTTTCAAGCATGTTTTCACTGCCCATGTCTGTTGCTCAGTGCCACAGCTCGGAGACTCTTCGTTGTGTTGCACGGACTGTTTCTAGATCTAGCCTGCTACATTCATATTTTGCCACTCCAAGTCCTACAAAGTGGAGCTGTGGATCATCTCACCCTTGCCACTTCCATGAACGGCATGTGTACATTACATTTGGTACTGTTAAAGTTTCCAGCTCAGTATATAAATGAACAGACGTGTTTGTCTTTTTCAGTTTTCAGATGTAAGTAGTGTGAGCAAGGTAATATTTACATTTTTATTCATATCAGGGCCAAATTCTAATCACTACTCTAAGTAAAAGGGCAGATGCTCACAGAGTGAAATAACATACTTCAGGATCAATAAGATTTGTCTCTCAAACTGATCTCTTGAAGAGGAAACAGAACTTTTCCGTATTTCAAAACAAGCAGACGAGCGGGCGAGCGAGGGAAACTGGCACTTCGTAAGTGTTTCTGGGCACATTTGTGGCTTTGCCAGAAATTGTTTGATATGGGGCTCCATCAGTGGCAGCAGTTGCCCAACAGTATTGTGGTGCGTTTGTCGTCGCTGACAGGAGTGGGAGGTACTTGTGTGAGGCTCCTGGGCGCTGTGGGATGGGGCAGTCCTGTCCATACAGGACACCTGTAACTCCCACCAGCCTCTGCCAGGGGCAAATGGTTTGGGAAGCGGTTCTCCCTCCAGAACTGCCATGGAGATGAGGAAAGAGGAGCACTGACATTCTTGACTCTTGACTCATGCTGAGAAGAGGCAATCTGATGAGCAGTTATTTGGTAAAAGTTGGTGAGATTCCCAGCCAGGTCTTGTTCCAAATGAAGTCGGTGTGAAGTCACCTTTCCTTGCTTTGCAGCTTCTCTGTGGTTTCTTACCCATGTTTAGGATTTTAAGCTGCAATAGAAATGCAATGCCAGTAGCTTAACATTCGTAAGTAATTCTGTAATAACAAACTGTGGTGTGTTTATGGTGGAGAGAAGAAATTTAGATGTGGTGTTACGTTTCTATTCTAGCTTTCAAGGACTTTTCACTGGAGCTCCTTAGCTGTGTTGCAAGAGAAGGGAAAAACATGTCATGCATATCTTCTGCCACAGACCTTAGAAACAGCTGAAGCTTCTTGACGGACACACGGAGGTTGGCTCCTGCTTCAGACAAACCTGGTCTGGGTGTCCCATGAACCCTCTGAGTTCTGAGGGAAGGTTTTATTTGACTTGAACTCAGAGGGAGGTTGGTGGATTGGGCTGGTTTCTCCTGGAGTTCACAAGCTTGTTCAAACTCACAGTCTCACAAGTCAATATGAATTAAAATCCTGCCCTGAAGGCTTTGAATGGCGACTTTGCTTCGAAATGAAATGGCCAGCCTTCACCGTTATGCTTCTAAACCAATTCACTAGTGTTCAAAAGGAGGTTTGACTGAGCTTATGGTAAGACACTGATGCTGGCTTTTTCAGTGTTAACCTTACAACCTCAAATACAGCGGACTTGATACTGCAGCAGCTGAGGGAATTACTGAGAAGAGGAAAATCAGACCTGTGTCAGCAGTTAGAACTCTGGTTTCTGGGTACAGAAAGAACCTGCTCTGGTGGAAAAAAGAAGATCCAGCTGGCTTTTGGGACAGAGGTGCTGCAGAGGAAAGTTGCCCTGTGTTACAGAGGTGGTTTGAAGGTCTGAGAGTGTTTGAGTGGTTACAGGTGGATTAGCAACAGGAGGGGGAGCTCTCACTGCGTTACCCAAAGAAGAGGGAAATTCTGGGCTTGGTAGCAAGCCTTTAAATGAGGAGTATCGCACTCCTGCTGCGCCCTGTCAGTAAAATGTTGGTGGCTGCCCTTCATATAGGCAAGACCAATGGAGAATGTGCATGTCTGGAAAAAGGAAAGGCAATCCGTGCCCTGTTCTTATCTCCTCTGCTATCGCTGCCTTGGTTTTTTGGTTCCAGGCATAGTGTAGTTGTGTTACTGTGGAGGAAAGCTGTATTGCAGCTCTCCCCTAGCAGATGTAGTTCCATTCCCCCCATTGTTACCATCAACTTTAAATACCAGTGTCCTGTTTCTCAGCTACTGTGAGTGTTCCCCAAGATGTCAGCTTTAGAGAGGAGGGATAGATAGTGAAAATGTATGCGGGACATTACTTTTATGGTTAGAGCAAAAACAGGTGTAGGAGAGGAGGAAGAATTACTTTTCAGTGCAGGTAGGATGAGCAACATTGTGAGATTTGTAAAACATTGTTATTTAACTGGTATTTTAAAGGCTGGTTACAACTAGGAAACATATCAACGTTAAGAAATTGATGTAGATGTCAAGGAACAGAGAAGTTTTGGGTTTAGTAAGCTGGAGATTTCTGTAAACCAGAAACCCATTTCTTCTTGTAACAATTTACAATTAAATATCTCTCAAACTGTAATTTTTGGATGACTTTCTGCATGAAGGGAAATGCAATTCTCCCTCCCTATTTATGGGTGAGGGGGAGAGCCACAAACAAAGTAGGGTTTGGAGAGCAGGGGACATGTTTTAACACAGAGAGATGTAAGCAGACCCACGGATGTGAATGGTAGGATGCAGGATAGCTCTGGCTCAGCAGCTGTGGAGTGGTGTGAGCTCCAGGCTGTGTCCCAGGGGATGTGCCCTGCTCTTGGTAAATCTGTTCAGGCAAAGTGCCAGTAAGGTGCTTTTTGGGCTTCCAGTCCAGAACTTGCTTGCGTCTGGGGCGGGTGGATGGATCTCTCATCTGACTGCACCAAACTATACAGACATGCCTCGAGTTGCTTTTATGATGTTCATGGGGTGAAAAGGGGAATACATTCTGTTGTCCTTTAACCCGTGTAAGTGCTGGCTCAGCTGAGAAGCATGTATCTTCTTTATTTGAATGTGCGTGGTAGCGGCCTTTGTGTGCATGTTATTGTTAATCTTGCCGTGTCTGTGGTGTTAACTTGGATAATATCAAAATAATTTTAAGTGCTTTGGGTTTTGCTTGGCTTTTGTTTGTTTTGAATAGGAAAGATGCTAGCCCTCTTCTGCTTAGATTACTAATCTAAGGTAACTGAGTGGTTTTATTGTGGGCTCTTGAAACATTGCTGTATTTTTTTCCTAAGGGTTTTGAGTAAAAGGAACTTACTGTGAGAGACTATTCCTCGTATCCTGTATAACACTAAAAAAAATAATATTTTCTTTCAGAGTATATGTTGGTATCTCTACACTTCTGATGCAGTTGGCTGGGTTTTTCCTCCTTAAATTCATTGTATCAAAGCAATAATATAAATCTGCGTTTTTCTTCATCAATTTGTCTCCAAGTTTTGTAGTTTGCCAGAATTAAATAGGGAATCTGGGAATAATACATGATCATAGATACAGTACATATCATGTAGGCTTTATTTCCAGCACGTCAGTGGAGGGTTATATTAAATTCTTTTGTTTTGCCTTAGTATGATTACAAAGATTCTTTTGTAGCTTGGGACATTGAATCTAAAAGCAAGAAATGTGAGAGGTATCTAGCAAGTGAAGATAACATGAATTTAATTCTAGCATTGCTGTTTTTCTTGATTATGATCTGATTGGCCAGGGAGATCTGCAAAAAAAGTCTTGGGAGCTTCACCGTTACCCATGTCTGTGTGAGTTTGGGTACCTGTCAGGAAAAAGAGCAATCCAGGGTCACAGTGCTTTAGACACTGCCAGCTGGGTCTCAGCAGAGGGTAGATGTGTTGTGGTTGCCAGAGACGAGAAAACGTAACTAAGGGCATTAAGACCAACACTCTTCTTTCTTTTTTTTTTTCTTTTTTTTTTCTTTTTTTTTTTCTCTTTTTTTTTTTTTCCCCCAGCTAAGGTAAGTTCGGTTTAGGATGATCCTTAAGACTTTAACATTAATGAAGAGTGACAAGCAAACAGTGTCTATATAAGATGAAATTACCCCAAAGATTAGGTTTATGTGTGCTATTCCTTTTCCAAATAGTTGGAGAGATGAAAGCTTTAGCCTGCATCCATGTACTAGTCATTTCAGGTATTCAGTAATGAATTGTCAGTACAGATTTGATTTTATTTTAGAGTAGGGGTCACTGCAGGATTGGGCTGAGATTTAGTCACTGTAAGAGACTACTTTGAGTAGCTACACACCTGATCTGCTTCTGGAGGTGTGTAGCCACTTTGAACAGGTGCTAGCTGTTCGAAGACACAAGTATGCAGTAATTTCTGGGCCTGTTAAATCCCTGCTTTATACCACAGAGTTCATAATATTTTGCAGGATGTACAGACTATACTGATAATGAAATACTTGCAATATCTGCATATATGTTATGTACATTTGTATTGTTGCAGTTTTAGCTGTTTTAGTTATGCTGACTGAAAGATGATGGGCTTGTCATGATTTTGTCTTCAAAGAAAGACTCAGTAATTTTCAAAAAACCTTTTTCCTGGTCAGTCAATCCAGGATGATGCCAAATCCACATGCTTTAGAGGAATGTTAGGTGATTGTTCAGGAGGGTCATGCAGAGGCCAGGCATATACTTCACGCCTTATTTTATGCAGATTTGGTAATAATACTGCTGTTCTTGGTTCCACACAGATGGTACCAGACAGGAAGAAGTGGAAGGTGAGCTCAGTGAAGAAGAACGCTGGTTTGGAAATTCTTCAGCAACTCCTTCAGAAGCATCATATGGAGAAGTCCAGGAGAACTTTAAGTTGTCTCCTGAGGACAGAATTGCAGAGCAGTCCACTTCCCCAGATACTTCTTTGGGAAGTGCAACTCCTAGCAGCAATGCAGCAGAGGTGGGAACCATTGAAAATGAGGCACTAAGAGATACACTACAGAGCAAAGAGCACCTTTCTCCTGATGTGTCTTCTCTGTGTGAAGAAGAACCTCCTGGTCCAAATAAGCCACTGAGTAGTAACCTGAGGCGGCTGCTGGAGGCTGGCTCCCTCAAGCTGGATGCTGCTGTTACAGTCAATGGCAGAGTCGAGTCCCCTGTAAATCTTGGCTCAAATCTCTCCTTCTCGCCACCTGCTCATCATGCCCAGCAGCTAAGTGTTCTTGCCAGAAAGCTTGCTGAGAAACAGGAACAAAGTGACCAATACAATGCAAGCGGTCACTTTATATGGAATCAAGGTAAGTGGTTGCCAAACTCAACCACCACCTGTAGTTTGTCCCCTGATTCAGCTATCCTGAAACTGAAAGCTGCAGCCAATGCCGTTCTGCAGGACAAATCTCTTTCAAGGACTGAAGACCCAATAAGATTTGAATCCTTTTCCTCGCCTTTTAGTTCTCAGTCAGCCAGCTCCACGTTAGCAGCTTTATCTAAGAAAGTGAGTGAAAGAAGCATGACTCCTGGGCAGGAGCACCCGCCTCCGGCTAGTTCTTTCCTTTCTCTGGCTTCCATGACCTCTTCAGCTGCCCTTCTCAAGGAGGTTGCTGCAAGGGCTGCAGGCACCCTGTTGGCTGAGAAAAAGAAGTCACTGGTTGCTGAGGATCCCCTTCAGCTTTCAGAGATGAAGCAAGAGAAAGCAACTCCACCACAGTCTTTGGAATTATTGTTGCTGCCAGTCCCTAAGGGAAGAGCATCCAAACCCACTTCTACAGGTATGGATACAGTTTGAGCCGTTAAGTACAATGTATTTGTTTTGCTATAGGCTGATATAACATCTCTTCAGTGGGTCTGGATCTGTTTTGATTCCATGTATTATGAGAGTAAGAAATAGGTACTTTAGGTAAACAATAGAAAAGCTTTTTAAAATAGCACTTGAAGACCAAACTGTCACGAATGTTTTCATATTTGAAAGATATGAGTGTACAGTTCAGTACTCTTTTTTTATTATTATTTTTATTCCATACAATGGTATTTGCCCCTCTCACCAAGCTCAGAATAAGTCCACAAAAATATTTAGTGGAGAAGATAAAAGAATCCCTGTTAGGGAGCTCATGGTGTCAGTGAGCACATACAAAACTAGTGCTTTTGAAATATTGGACAAGGGAGAATTCTCCCTCCTGCTGTCTCTGTCACAAATAGACTTTTGTATAATCGCTTACTACCCTGTCCTAATTTACCAGAGTATATTATTATGTTGCCACTTTTCATTAAATTTTTTTTTGCAGCAGCGTGAACAACTCTCACTTTTGGTCTTTTACAATCCTTTGTCATTAAAAAAAAGAAGTGAACTGCATTTCTCTAATTTGCTCAACGAGAACCATTTTACACTTCTGACTTCCCTCTACCAGTTCCACCTGTCGGCAGTCAAGGAATCAGGCTTATAGGGAATAAGAAGAAACAGTCTTTGTAACAAAAGCTTTCAAGAACTGTCAAGTCATGCAGGGAAATTTAAATGATCCATCTTCAAAATAAGGAAAAATAAGATTTCTTTCATCTCTTTCTATACAAAGTTCACATCATGGATTCATATTTCTGGTAGAACATACAGGCTTCAGGGGTTGTCGGTGTTCTCCCTGCAGCGGTGTTCTGCTGCAGAGTGGAGTGAAACACATCAGGTGTCTTCACAAGATGCACAAAGTGCTTCAGTAGAATAGAGCTTTATCAGGCTGAGTTTTAGCAGGAATACTAGCCTGACGGTACAGACATGAAGCCCAACATGGCCATTGTATAGTTGCACTGCCATCTTCCTGACCTGGCCTTTTTGTTTAGGGATATCAGGAGGTCCCATCTGTCCCTGTGCAGCTTTTCATAAAAACTCCGAGTGTAGCAGCTATTGGATGGACAGCAACGCTCGTTCCTCCCTTGGAGGAGGAAGGGGAGAGATGCAGTGAGGCGCAGCCGGTACTGGATTTGTCCTCCGAGTTACACGTGTTCTACAAATGCCTTGCTGGTGTGATTTGCCAAGGCAATTAAAGTGGCAAACTATTCTTGGCATGGGTCTGGCCTAAGGTTTTCATTAGTGTAGATTTAGTCCCTTTCGGAGTAACATGAGCTAACCCAAAAAAAGGTCTTTTCATGTGGGAATAGGAGTACCCACGCAGGCTACACCAGCGTGACTGTGGGTATTAACTTGGTGTAACTTTCCCCGTGAAGACTGGCCTTCATAGAAGGAAGGCAGCAACGTAGAGAAGAGGAATGAGGTTAACATTTATTTTAAGTTATTAGTTTACTTCCTGCTAGAGGAAAAGCTGTTCACATCATAAGTATTTACTGGGGAAAAGTAAATGGTTGTAGTAAAATCCAGGTTCTGTGTTTGACCAACAAACGGTGGGGTTTGTCAGTGCAGCTTGTCCCAGGGGAGTGCTCTGTGTGACCGCGCAAGTGTGCTGCTAGGACTGGCACTTTATTTTTGTCAGTGCAGCTTATCCCAGGGGAGTGCTCTGTGTGACCGTGCAAGTGTGCTGCTAGGACTGGCACTTTATAAACTAGCTCTGGTGCAGCAAGGTCCTAGCAACTGTTCTCTTTGCTGAAGGCCCAACCATACTGCTGCTAAAAGGTAACAAATGGGGGCTGACTGCCTCAAGACCTTGGTAACCAAGGAACAACTATTCATTTTTTATAGTATGTGGGACTAGTATCCCAAGAGGAAGGGTGTTTCCTTTCAGCTTGTATGCACTGGGCCAATGCCAGTTGGCATCTAAGCAAACTTCATAGTGTAACGTTCATAATGAAGGTTCTTTAAGTCCATTTTCTGATATGCTATTAAGTTTTTCCTTTCTAAATAATTAACTGAGTGAAAATGAAATGCAAGCTGTTGGTTAGCATATGTGGATGTTGATTATGGAAAGCCAAACTCCTTGATTCCTTCAGCTATGGACAAATGCAGCTTGCGAAAAGAGGTCACAGTTCAGTGACCTCCAATTGAAAGCCTCACTTCTGTGAAAGTTGAGTAGGGCAGATGAGCATGTATATTTGCCCTGAAAATAAATGTCACATGTTCCTGATTCCCTGTGCACCTACAACCTTATGGCACTAAAAGCAAAAAAGAGTATTTCATTTTATAATGGTTTTGTGTGTGTCTGATTGCTCCTTGAGACATGGGAGTTTTTTGTCTTGTTCCCAAGAGAGAGTCATCTTTTCCCAGTAGGCATAACTTGAGGTGGTGTTTTCCCTTTCATACTTTGAACATTTAAAGCACTGGTGAGTTTGCTTTGTTGTTACAAATCTGATTCATTTACCCACCAGCAACATCTAGCTTTGGTTATGAGATAAATACTCAGTGAGATTAATTAGGTGTCGACAAGTAAGGAACAGTAAAAATGGAGGCTATTTAAAGAGGAATATGTTAATAACAAGAGTATGCTAGCTGCTCTTTTGTCCACTGTGTTGAGCTATTTGCTCAGAATTATTTCAGGTAAGAAGCTGGAGCCATGGCTTATCAGAGCATAGTCACCTCTGAAACTGTTACTGTGTATTTTGTAATGTGCTAAATTACTATTGATCCATCCTGTTTGCAGATTTATTTTTAATTAGGTGGAAAACAGGTAATAGCTTGTTATACATTTCTTTTCTGGATCCTTTCTGATGATAACCAGAGGCTGGAGAAAAGATATGATAGAAGGAAAAGAAATGATAGGTAAAAATGCTACCAACATTTTTTTTCTGTGGTTTATCTTTCTCTTGCCTTTTAGTAAGTAAAGATATTTAAAAACTGAAACACAAGCTACTCTAGGATTGGTTTAGGCTTGCTCTTTAGAGATGCAGGAAGGGGAATGCTTTGATAATATGTTGACTGTGATTGAATATTTCACGAGAATTTCTGAACTTGCAGAAGTGGATGCTTTGATGATGTGTTCTTTTTTGTACTTACATAATGGATACTTAGTTGAATTACAATGTTTTTGTTTCCTACCTAATAACAAGAATTGTGTTTTAGGATATGACAGATCTTTCCGGAGGTTTTTATCACTTAGTTCCTCATCAAGGGAATTTGATTTTTGCTATATCCTTATCAGTAAGAAAGAACTGATAATAATGAGATTAAATATTGTGAGAGAAATTCCAAATAGCAGGATGCACACTTGTTGTGGTTTTACCCCAGTCAACATAAACCCCCTGCACAGCTGCTCACTCACTCCACCTTGGTGCAACTGGGGAGAGAATCAGAAGGGTAAAAGTGAGAAAACTCATGAGTTGAGATAAAGACAGTTCAACAGGGAAAGCAAAAGCCCCGCACACAAGCAAAGCAAATCAGGGAATTCATTCACTCCTTCCCATGGGCAGGCAGGTGTTCAGCCATGTCCAGGAGAGCAGGGCTCCATCACACTTAACAGTTACTTGGGAAGACAAAGGCCATAACTCTGAATGTCCTCCCCCTTCCTTCTTCTTCCCCCAGCTGTATATGCTGAGCATGACACCATACAGTATGGAGTATCCTTCTGGTCAGCCGGGGTCAGCTGTCCCAGCTGTGTCCCCTCCCAGCTCCTTCTGCCCCCCAGCCTCCTCACTGGTGGGGTGGTGTGAGGAGCAGAAAAGCCTTGACTCTGTGTGAGCACTGCTCAGCAGTGACTGAAACACCCCGGTGTCATCAACACTGCTTCCAGCACAAATCCAAAACACAGCCCCAGACTAGCCACCATGAAGAAAATTAACCCTATCCCAGCCAAACTCAGTACAACATTGCTGAAAATAGTTTGTCTTTCACAGTGAGGGAAAAGGCTTCCAATTCCATGGTAACACTAGGCCTTTCTTTATCATAAGCAGAGGAAATCGTGATGAGAGGATGAATGGATGGTTAGTTGTGTCAAGTCAGGAATTTTTCTTTCCTTTAACCTTGAGATGGTTCCACACTCTAACCACAGACTAACCATATTTGCCTGATAAATGCCACCAAATCTTTTTCCTGTCTTAGGTGAATTGGGGAGTAAAGCAGAATGCAAACGTTAGGAAGGGCAGTAGATTTAAAACCCTGGCAACTAGAAGAGCAGAAGGAAACCCATGACCAAAAGACCCCGGATGGCTGAAGTGGCTGGCAGCAGCACCTCCTCAAGCCGTAACTAAACAATTTCAACAGCAGGGGTTCTGAAGTTAACACTTCTAGAGTTAAATATATCCAATATACCATACCAGCATGCTTTTCAGTTAAGTTGTGGATTGTTCTATGCTTTATAGTCAGCAGCTCTCCTGCTGACTAGCCATCAGATATGGGAATGGATCAGTTTTTAACAGTTATGCATATTTTCCATACCCTACTACAACCAGCTTTTGATATGAAATGAAGCTACAAAGTGGTGATTATGAGACATCCATCTCAGTTAAATTATAAGGAACATTAGGATCAGGTGAGATAGAGTAGCATCTCCTACTGATTAGCTAAAGGATGTCTGGGACATTAACTTTATAAATTATGGTGACCTTTCTTAGAGGGAGAATAACTAGATTAAGGGGAAAGGGAATATTCTGCGTGGAGGAACTGAAATTTCTGGTATATGTTGTTGTTTAACTGATGTGTCAGATCTGTTGTCAACTGATGTGTTGCAGATGAAATTCTACCACTGAAAAATTATATCTTGAGTATGTTTACAAGTGGAAAGTATTTGACAAGTGGCTGTAAGGATCCTCTCTTTTTGTTCCCCCTTCTGCTAAGCCTCAGAAGAAGAAGGAGGAAAACCTTTCCAGTGTCCGATCTGTGGTTTGGTTATCAAGAGGAAGAGTTACTGGAAACGGCATATGGTGATTCATACAGGTTTGAAAAGTCACCAGTGTCCACTCTGTCCATTTCGCTGTGCACGCAAGGACAATCTCAAATCACACATGAAGGTAAGGGAAGTGTTCACTGACAATCAAAACACCTGAATCATCAATCAAAATCAGTAGTATTACCAACTTGTTTCATTTGCATTTGCAGCAACAAAATTTCTCTAGTTGTACTACTAATGATGCCTTTGTTTAAATACGGAGACCTTACAGAGAGAAAGAAATAACTCTTTTTCCTTTGCTTGCCTTTCCATTTTATGCAGTGTGGAAACTGCGTTAGGTTATGTCAACTTGATGCAGCACAAGCTGTCTGTGACAGGTTTAGTTCTGGACCTGGGACCATCAGAAGCAGGGGTGTTAGCTGAGATGTGACACCATGCAAATGCAGCAATGCTGCTTTTCAGGATGCCAGCTAGGATCTCTACGTGCCATTGCATCACACTAAGTGGGCATGCCAACTTGGGCAGCGCTAGCAGGGGCTCTACCATTACTTTATATAGGCAGGCTTTCAGTTTTAACTTTTTTTTGCTGTAGTTTTTAATTGCAGGCACTTCAGGAGGGAAACATCACGCCCAAAATGAATGACAGCTTATACTGTTTTGTTTTCAAATGTTTCCATTAAGTTTCAAGTGTGCTTTTAATTCAGACCAAGTTTTAGGCTCGAGCTGAAGATGATCTTTTGAAGGAAGCAACATCTGTGTCGATGTGAAAAATATAAAAATGTAAAGAAACAGTCTGCTTAGCTGAAGTACTACATGGTTGCAACATACAAAGTGCCTGGTCTTGCAAGCGGTAGAACAAGCTTGGTGAAGTAAAAATGTGCCTCTAAAAATGCTACCATGGATGAAGAAGCTGAAGTGCAAAACGTTTCCTACATTACTGCAGCTGAGTTATTATGACAAAAGTGAAATGTTTTATTATTGTTAGTGTTTTGTCAGTTTTGGACAAATGTGTGTGTAAGAGAGCACCAGACTGGGGTGGTGGGGGAGAGAAATGCCTGTTCGGCTTTTATATATGCTATTGCAGAATCTGAGATCACCAGACAGGAGTCTAACCTTGCTTACACCTGAGTAACTATTCACTTCAGTGTACATGATTCAGATGATTCTACTGATCGCATCAGCAGATCTTGCTGTATTTCAGGGTCTGAAATCATGCCCCTGAAGTCTGAAGGCTCATCCCTTACCTCTCCTACTGTGAATCAATTCACTATTCCCAGCCATCCTTGGTGTATCATGCTAATCCTTATCAGGTACAAATAGGTTTGATGTTTCTGGCTCCTTCTTCTAGAACTTAGTGTTCCATGTTGACTAGAGGGCTCGGGTGGCCATCCCAAATAGACGATGAGTAGAAAGAATGGGAACACAGTGTGATAAGAAAAGTCTTTTGTTTTCAGTTGTTGACAGGCTGCACAGAAGCCTGCATTACCTGAATGCTTGCTCTTCCCTGGCAGAGGCCTCTTGTTGTCCCTGCTTTGTAAAGGACATCCCTATTACTCCCTGCAAAAAATATTTTTCTCTACTTTTTTTGCTTTTTTTGGAATTATTATTTGCCGATTGAGGGCCTATCTCTTCCTTTTTGGCATGGTGATTTCCATTGGTGGTCACGGGTAGGATGTTGGAGAAAATTAGTGACTTTTCACTGTCTCTGTGTGCTATCAAATCGGTGGCTATCCGAAGCCCTTGTGCTCTTTTCTGCTCCCTACCCAACATAAACCCCTTCATTAACTGAGCCCATGTCTTCTTAAAGCAGACCGCTTGTACAAACACATAACATGTAGTGTTAATTATTTGGTAATACAGTAATTATTACTAAGTAATGCTCAGTTAGGTATCATTGAGGTCAGAGTCAGGCCCAGAGCTGCTTGACCCAGTGTAAGAGATCACAGCCTCCTTTAGCTTTACTATGGAGGTGAGATCTGAAGTCTCCTCAGTCAGTGAGGTCCAGTAGTGCAGGTCATCATGGACTCAGCGCTCTTTGCTGGTAAAACTGCACCCTGTTTAAGATGAAGGCAATTGTCTTACAAAACTAAATGGTCTGTATTTGTCTTATGGATAGATGTGAAGAATCACAAGTACCAGAACCTGAAAGATAACATTTTACCTTAATTTCAAGGGATTTCATGTGCTTTTCTCAATTTTCTATCACATCAAAATTGAGGCAGGTGAGTGAGGTAGGGGCATGTTAGTCCTGTGTCCAGCAGTGTCAGATGTCATTTGAGTTCTCTTTGGTGAAACTATAAATTGATAACAAGATAAAAAATTTAAAAAAAATCAGATATATTTTCTCATTATAAAAAACATGCTGCTTTTAAATTTGTACGTAAGTGTGAGATTATAATAATTGACACGTATGTAAGACAGCAGTGTTCAAAACTGAATAAATACACATCAGAAATGGTATAGCACAACTAGCAGCTACTTAGGACGCAGCTTTCTGCTTATGTCGGTCCGATGTTTCATTTTTCTTTGTCGTCCTAGGATCCTTTGGGACCTACCTGTCGTTATCTCCTTCCTGGCAGGCAACACATGAAGGTAGAGCTGCCTGTAGCTATCCACCCCTCTCTCACCATGAGTCAATTGCAGCTGCAGGTGAAGACACATTTTTCAAAACCAAAAAGGCTACTCAAAATTAGGGTACTAGGCTGGTGTTTGAGGTGTTTTGTCCAGCTGCAGTCCTAAAAATATAATAGTATTATCTTTGTTTCCCTCTAGGCAGCATAGCCCTGAGCTGAAGCACCTCCTCTGTTTATGAGGTTCTTGTAGGCATTTTCCGTTGAAACTGGTCATTTGGAGATTTAATTTCCATGAGTGGTTTGAGTGTGTGTCCATATGATCCTTCCTCACTGTGTGTATCTTTAGGTTAACGAATAATAACTATATAATATAAATAGTGTGTAATTTTATGGTAATTATAACATGTCAAACTGATTGGCCCAGAATACAACATTGCCAATATTTTTGGTGTTTTGTCCCCTGATAGAGAAAATCCTAATAGAGAGCTGGATTGATTCTGGCCCTGACCATATTCAGATCTCCGTGTGCTGCCCACCACGTTGATGAGGCATTCCTCCAGTACAGGCTCATTGCCAAGACCAACTCGCAACTGGAGGTGAGGAAGTGAAAGGCAAGAAGGGAAGCAGAAGGAAAGTTTCCACGCAGACACACAATGAGCGAGGGCGGCTGAGCAGACTGCCTTTTAAGGCACACAGTGTTATCTGTAATTGTTATCTGGCATTTAGATTCCACAGTGATAGGCACCTTAGAAAAATCCTAAAATAGACACAGTATGGAATTTTATTGGTCTGTTTTGGAGACAAACTATAGTACCTGCATAACCACAAGTTTTGGCCCTTATTCCCGGGAGTCTAGGGGTAGCATCTCAGGACTTGATTCTGGTATCAAAGTGTGGTTTCCAGGGGTGCTGAGAATACCGAAAATGAAACTGGACAACATGAATGGGCAGCTGAGAGAGGTGTCTTGTCCAAGCAGGCAGCAAGGGTTGTGCTTGAGTCCTTCTCTCTGTTTATCTAAACATGTATTCAGTTGGAATATGTAGTTTTCTTCTTTAGAGAAAGGGTGTCTTGTGTACTACTTCTGCAGAAAGCGACAGAAAGGGGTAGTGTAATTCAGCAAGATGCTTTCAGACTTGTCTGGTTTTCCTGGTAGGGAAGTAGGGATTAAATTTACCACAGAGCAATACCACAAGCATCAGTCAGATTTTGGCCAATTGGTGTCTTTGGATCATGCACATACCTTCTTCAGCAATTGGTGGACGGATAGGCTGTGAGATCATACAGATAGGTTCCAAGAAAGCAACAGGATATTAGCCTGAGCACTTGGAAGGGGGAATGAGGAAGAGGCGCATATGGCCAAAAAAAATATCTATAAATGTTCCTTGTGCTGCTATATAGACATAAGGCAGAAATGGGCAAACCAGCTCTTCTAGCAGTGGAAAAGAAATTTGTCATTGTGAGCATGTGCTGAAGCACGACAGTATGGCAGAAAACGAGGAAAGGGAAGATTAAGCTTAACAGAAAAGTTCTATGTGATGGCAGGTAGGTCATGTGGTGCTCAACCACGGGATCTTCATGCTTCTGTTGCTTATGAGGAGGGACCATGTAGTGAGATCTCAGATTGGCACTCCTGTGTAATATGAAGAGAGTTATAGTCAGCTTCCTGATGAGGGAAAGGCTATTAATTACATGATACCGGGAAAAAGGAAAGGCCCCAAGGAATGTAGCCGGGTGCTCACTTCACCTTAGTGATTTGCTTTTTGCTCCTTATTCCTCAGCAAGGGTCAGAAAACTGAATGAGCAGTCTGACTCTATTTTGGTCAAGTGTTTAGGACAGGTTATTTTAAAGCATCTTCACCGTATTGGGAGCATGTCAGGAAAATCATGGACTCAAGAATCACTTGAAATGTATTTGGTCTTTAAAAAAGCCTTTGGCAAAGCTTCTCAGTGAGAATCTGCCAAATAAATTAAGCTATGTGATGTACTATGGCAAATTAGAAATTCACCAAGAGACAGTAAAACAAAGGGTAGGAAGGAATGAGCAATTGTAAGCATGACAAAAGGCTAAGAGAGGGGTATTCCATTACTAAGAGTGGAATTGTGCGTATTCTAGCAAATGTGATCTGCAGAAAATGATGAGAGATTGTAGAGGATACAACCTCATGTGCATGAATCAAGATTAGAAAAGGCAAAGCTTGAAAGGGAATAAAAAAAGGCTGTCTGACAGATAAACAAGGGGGCAAATGAAGTTATTGTTGACAAATGCAAGGTACTGCACCTTGGAAACAAGAGTCTAATCATGCACCTGGCTGTCTGATATAACAAACTGTAACTACACAGGGAAAACGTCTGGGTGTCATGGACAGTTCAGTGAAAACCTTTTCTTGGCATGCGCAGCAGCGGTTAGAAAGCACGTTAGTTATTTGAATCTCTGTAGAATAAAAGAGAGATAACACTGAAAATAATACAATGCTATTATTAACATATGTATGCTGACACTTGTGGCATTCACTTCTGGTCACTGTGCATCAAAAGACGTATCAGAAATAGAAAGGATTTTAAAAGCTGGGAATGAAAGTGATTAGTGGGACGGCAAGAACTCCCATTGAAAAAAGAAGCTGAAAAGAATGGGACTGCCAGGTATAGAAGAGAGGTGTGATCAAAATAAAACACGTGATAGAGAAGATAAATTGAACAGATTTTTTTTTTCTTTCTTGTGTTGTGAGAATGTGGAGGCAGCAAGAGAAATTGAAAGAAACAAATAAAAAAAATATTTAACCAATAGATAATTTGTACCCAAGTCTTCAAACTAGGTTTAAAGTTTGTAGGAAGTGTATAGTTCTGTTGAAAATTATTGCATACGTGATATCAAGCACATACTGAAAAAACTGTAGAACCACAAAATATCGTTTGAGACTGAGAAGACTTGTAGGGTTAAAGTAAAGATGATACAAGTATTTTGGACAGTCGAGGAGAATGGTAGGGTTAAAGTAAAGATGATACTACAAGTATTTTGGACAGTCGAGGAGAATGTCCACGGTTAAATGAAATAAACTTGGAAGGAGAAGTCCTTAAATGTTTCTGACATAAGTCAAACAGTAATTTTATGGGATTTTGAAAGAACCATTCTCTGTGAGCTGTTTGTGCACTGTGGTTTGTTGCCGTGTAATTCAGAGAGATCCAAATCTGGCAGCAGCTGGGCTCAGACTGGGGACTTCAGTGTAATTCAGAGAGATCCAAATCAGGCAGCAGCTGGGCTCAGACTGGGGACTTCGGAGAAAACCTGTCGTCTGCCTTCTTGTCTCCTCCTGCCTGTGGTCCATGCAGCAACAGCCTGGTTGAGTCTAAAAAGGACATCTGATAGTTTGGGTAGCATTAGCACAGTTTAAGAGCCATTCCCTGTCTCATGGAGGGAGAAGGCAGCTTTTTGGACTGTAACACTACGTGACCTGGATCTCCCCTATGGCTTTCTGTGGAGCTCTGCAGGGTTTCTTGTTTCTTATTCTGCAGCAAGTAGTGGCTGCCTTGACTCTTCCCTCCGAATAGCATAGAATGGCAATTCTTGGCTCTTTCAGCTGCTGTCAAATGAGGAAAGAAGGGATAGTGTTTCCTTTAAAGTGATTTTAATTCTTAGCTTCCATTTCTAATAGTGTTCAAAATTTTAAATGTATATTATTATTTATTTTTGAGAATGGACCAAAATAACACACCTTATGGTGGGACTGGACCCAGGACATTGTGAGCTAAGTATTGGGCTTGATGTTGTTTCAGATAGGTTTTTTGTAGATCTAAAATTCTTCCTTTAAAACTCTAAATATTTGGGTTTGAATTCTGTCATTCCTTAGCTGCAAGTTATAAACGTACTTTATTTTATGAGAAATCCATTGGTGATGCTGCTATTGTCTTTGGGCAGGAGAAAAATCCAAATCAGATTAATCAGTCCTCCTTCTTCTCATCCATTCTCAAAAGATATTGCAGGGGTGGCATGCCATGCTCCTGGGAAGAGGAGGTGGGCTCCCACACAGACTTTGCCACCTGACTGCAGCAGTGACAGCCTTTAGAAGGCATCGTATTGATGGATGTGATAAGGGAGCTCTAGGAGAAGTGGTTAAATATCCAGGCAGGGAAATGTTGGTTGAAGGAGATCCTGGAGAGAAACCCCGGTGCACAGAATCTCAGTGGGTGTAAGAGATAAAGTTGCCATGGTGAGAGTGCTTGCTACCATTAGTACATCTCAGTGCTCTTCATGGAGAGTGCTTACGTACTGCTGTGCTCACAGACCATCCTGTTTCCAGTAGTGTAGACAGGCAATCTGGTTGGCTGTAACCTGTTAATATTTGGAATTTATTGTGCTGCTGTTCTTCTGCAAGGTTGTTGCTTTAAAACTGTCTTAGGTTAGCATTAGCTTCTAATGTTTTTTTTGTTGTCAGGTGCAATTTTAAGATTCCAGAATTACTTTGTCTGTAAAATGTCATGTTTGTATGATATTGAGAATGTCATTCTGTAAAGTGGATGGGCAAGAGAAATTCCCTCTTGCTGTTTGTTTAGTATGTAATCTCCAGAGCCCTTGAAGAGCTACTGAATGAAAAGTTGTACAGCTCTAATGAAATGTGTCTTCACTGAATGTGGAAAGGCTAAAAAAGGGATGTCTTGCAGCTTCACATTTTAGCAGACCTGAATTCAGGTCCTGTGTATGTAGAGCTGGGAATGCTGGATATGGGCTTGTGACTGAATTCCTCTTGCTGTCTAGAAAATGAATCAGGCCAAATCTACAACCACAGGGAAACTCCAACCTGAATTTTGACGGGGCTGTGTTTGGGATATGCTGCAGTTATCCCAGAGCTCTGCCGCGTCTGCACCAGGACTCTCGGGATCTGGACCTCGGCTCCGCAGGAGAGTGGAAAGTGCTGAAAGCCTTATCTAGAGCTAGGTCTTCCAGGCTCCCTGGTGTAGAGCTGAGCTTTGATTAGAGCTGGAGCTTTCAGGGCTTTTGGACTCCCAGGCTATAGCAGCAAGCCTTGGATTCCTGGCACAGCTGGCTGCTTCTGAGCCAAGCCCGGGGAGCTGGGGGTAGGGTGCCACTCAGTAGGGGAGGGGAATCACTCCTCGTTTGCCAAGAGTTCATCAAAACTCTCCATGTTTCAGGTGAAATATTTTGCATTCAACAAATTGCCATTTTCCAACAAAAATCTGTCTCACTGAAATGTTTCCAACCAGCTCTAGTCACAAGAGCGAAAACGAATGTGAGAAGCTCAGTCTGGTGCCAGTTTGTCCTGATCACATGTTCATCAATTAGTAAGGAACAAATGTATGTATTTGCCAGTCTTTCTGCAGAGAGCAGCCTGGATGCTGTCAGGATTTAAAATTCATTTGTGAAGCTATAGGGAAGAAACTTTTCAATATACCTGCCACTTTTATGCTGGGCTCAATTATTCCTTCCCTTTCGTGAGTACTGTGTTAAACAAGGAATTGTATAATTATCTGTATATAGTTTATACTAAGGAGTGTGTCTGTTCAAATAATATGTAAACCATTACATTTGGATGGATGGAGTTCTCTTTAGAAGGTAATTGGGATCAGGCATTGTGGTCATACTGGAGCATGCAGTCTTTATGAGAGAGCCTACAGTCAAATAATGAGAACAGTAATATTAACTGTGATCATTAATCGACTGATAAAATAGAATAAATGGCAAACACCATCTCTCATGTTTGTATTTTATCATAACAGAGCTGTTTATTTTCTGGCAGAATTAATTTGCAACAAATTCTTTCGACAGCACCTTGGTATTGCCCTGTGCTGTGTTTTCACTCCAGGGCTACACGAATCAATGAGGGACTATGCAGGCTAGTGTTTTGCTGGGTTGCTCTGAACAGTTGTTATTTATGAGGTTGCACAGAATGATGATGCTTAGCCGATCATATAAATAGATAGAGGTTTTTTAGTTTGTTTTTTAATCAAGAAAGCTACTAGTTACAGCTTGGAAGTCTTTTTATGCACTGGCAGGTCATCAGGATTTGGTTGTAAGGACTGTTTGATCCAGAGCAGACTTCATCATCTCCATGCTGCAGAAACAGCTGTTCCTGATTTTTTTTTTTTTCAGTTGAGTCTGATGTTTTTGTTCTTTGACTTATGTGTGAAAGAATCCTACCGTTCTTAGTGCCTGACCTCTTTCCAAGTGCACAGAATAGAGAGTTCACTCATTAGTTAACTTTTTTTAAAATGCTATGAGAAGTCTAGAGTTGGGATTTCTATAATGCTAGTAAACTGTTCTGCTTAATACATCCTTTTATCTTTCACTTCTTGAACCAGGTTCATCAGCACCAAGACAGGGGTGAGACCTTTCAATGCCAGCTATGCCCTTTTACCTCCTCCCGCCACTTCAGCCTGAAGCTCCATATGCGTTGCCATCAACATTTCCTCAGGACAGAATCCAAAGTGAAGGAGGAGGTACCAGAAACTGAGGTGAAAGGATCACCACAGCTGAGTAGTGACTCCTGCCCAGGACCGCAGAGGGAAGGAGGTGGACCTGACCTTATGGGATCAGCATCTATATCTAAAACACCTGGTGTGCCTGGGCAGCCTGCTGGAGGTATTCCACCGTTACTAGTGAAAGAAGAGCCCAAAGATGACAATGGCATCTCAGCTGCACCTTTTGCTCTTAGCACTGTTGACAGAACCCCCAACAACACAAAGCTGAAAGACTCCTCTGACTTAGTGGCCAATACAGCATCAGCACTATTCAGCCAAGATATCTCTGTCAAGATGGCATCAGATTTTCTGATGAAGCTGTCAGGTAATTGAGCAGCGAGCAGCAGCTTCAGCTGTTCCTTTATGGGCTAAGAAATTCTTTGCCTTGGGTTTGCTAAGTCATGGAATTGCAGGGAGAAAAGCATTGCAACTTCTTAACTTGTAATTTCTTGTTCTTTTTGATAAGGAGAGGTGCACAATGGAGGGAAAAGGGAAGTGGTGAGAGAAGAGAGGGATTTTGCTGTTTAAGTGCTGGGATTGGGAATGAGAACTTTTTATCAAGGCTTTCATGTTCATTCAGAATTACCTCGGCAAATCTTATTTGGTGTGTTTTTCAGGCATGCTGAATACCTGTAGTTCTGGTTTTAAATCACTGAGGGTCACAAGTGCCCAGCATATCAGAAAATTCAGCTCTTAAGTTCTCTGCCTGTATCCATGTGTTAAATAGGACCTATGAAGTACTGGTCACCTTCGTTTCAGAGTAGCAAATGAGGTCTAACTAGTCAATACCTGTGAAGTATGAACGTTACTGCATTTCTGGATTATTAACACTGAAAAAAAGGTAGTCCTAGAGATTCATGAACAGCTTTTAAATTTTTTTGCTGTTTTAATTGAAATCCATATCTAATGCAAGGCATGTGTTCATTGTGTTTGCTTTCGCTGTCAGATTATTGCTGTAAGAATGATACTCATATGTGAGAGTCTGAAGTGGGGGATGTGTTTGGCGTGGATCTATTATATTTCATGTGCTCTTTTATTGAATTGACTGAACACTTCACAGATGTGGACTTGCTGGAGGGATGTTCTATACAAAATGTTTTCAAAATTAGCCTTTAATTCTTAAAGAAGTCAGGAAAAGTGCCACTGAAGAAACTTGTTTCATAAGGAGATGGCAGTCTCTATGGCAAGTTTTGACTTTGGAGACAGAAGATCCCCTTTTCAGTAGAGAATAATTTGTCACCTTGTTCCTTTAAATAGAGTGTAAGTTGTGCTCTAGTAAATTTTATTGTCAGGTGAACTAGGAAATTAGCTCTGTCCTAATGCCATTGCCTTGGTGAAACCACTGCTATTTATTTTGGAAGGGCTTGCTGCTCTCATCTGCCCAGAGCTTCATACCTCTGGGACTGCAGTTCTGTGGGGAATAGGGTAGAATGGGTAAACACAAGAAATCAAGCCTGAGGCTTCATGGATCCAAGCAGGAAAAAGGAAAAGAGCTGAGGACAAGCAGGAGATGAAATGAGCTGGTACAAATGGTTTGTTCTATGGGTTGGAAGGAGCCACAGAAACCTCCCCTTTAAAAAAAAAAAAGAATAATCCATTGATATATTTTGTTATTATGATCAACAAAAAATGAGCAAGGGTGAGTCTGTTTTGATTTACTTATTAATTTTTAAAATTGAGTTTCAAATTTGGTTACTCCGTGAAATCCATTTTTTCTGTTGTCTGGCAGGTGTGCTGTGTATGTTGTCGTTCTGATGTCTGTCTCAGCTTTGGCTGCTGTGCACTGAGTGACTCTACACACGGACTGTACTGACCTGGAGATGGTAGTGCTCATGATGGCTGCATGTAGCAAGAATGAGAGCAGAAAGCAGGAGGGGGGGAGCCTGAAAGCCGGAAAAATATGCAACATTTTGATGTGTTGTTTTTCATGTAGCAGTTGATGGGGAGCTGTTTATGGTTTGGCAGACAGTGGTGTTTTCAATGTCTGATCTATTGGCATCAGAAAAAGGATACAAATGTACATTATTCATGCAAAAGGCCTATGCAGTTATTTTATGGTGACTTACTAAAGGTCTTGAAACCTGACTTTATGCACTGTTACCTAGCAACATGTTATAAAGTCACTGGGGGAGTGAGATGTGTCTGTAATTTTGTGTGTGTGCATATTTGGATGAAAATGTACTGCCAGTCACTAAGTTTACTGCACAAGGAGAGCAATGTTAAAAGGAAAGGAGTTTTTCTCCTGAGATTTATATTGTCCTATATACATTTAGCTCATGCTTTCCTCCGTACAGTGTACAAAAATTTAGAGTAGAAGTAATTATCTTTTAGCAGGTTAGCTAAGTAATAGTTCCTTTTTTTTTTTTTTTTGACTGCTTGCTGTGTTGAACCAAGTTCCTTTGAGTGATTTCTTTATTACGGCACTCTCCTGTTAGGCCCATCAGAACTTCAATCATTGGCCTTACCTTTTCAATTATTTAAATCTTTTGACATCTCAAATTGTTTATGCCAATTGTAACAGCCAACACAGATTTGTCGAGACCAAATTATGTCAAAACAATCTAATTTTCTTCTTTGACAGGCCTTGTGGCTAAGAAAGAACCAGCAGATAGATATCTAGACTTTTAGAATTTGGCATTTATTCTTCTTGAATATTGATGGTTTAAATGAACATCTGTTTTTGCTTGCCGATGTTTATTGCCCCTCCTCTTCTTGGTTGCTGTCAGTTTGTACGCTTACTGTTTCATGGGAGTCCTCGGGGCCTGTTGATTTCCATTTTGGGGCAGTTTCAGGCTCTTCTTTTTCCAAATGTCTGACTCAGAGGAGTGCTGGTCTCCCTTCAGACCTCAGAGTTACAGTTTCCAGTTCCATTTCAGAGCAGAAGTTTATCTGGTGTGCCTAGGGTGGAAGATGGTAAAAAGCTGGTTATTAAGTATTATCGATTTTAAAATTTAATCTTAATAATCTTGACTCAGTATTATTTCTGATTGTGCAGTGTGGTACCTTTCTAGTCTAGATGAAGTGGATATCGGATGGTTGGAAAACAGTACATTGAAAGTTGTTCACAGTCAACAGAGAAGAGTTGCAGTCAAAAGAGATTTGTAAAAACTGTTTGACAAGTTGCACAAATACAAAACCAGGAACAACTAGCTAGGTCAAAGTTCTGTGGGAGAGGAACAACGTCATCCTGGTGCTAAAAACGCAGTCATCGTACTGGGATGTATGCAGAGAAAAACAGCCCCAAAGAAGGATGATACAGTCGCAGTCTTCTCAGTTTTGCTGAATTCCCAGGTTTTGGCGCTATAGTTTACAAAGAGTGCGGAGGGTTGGAAAGACTTCAGAGGACAGCAGCAGAAATGACTGGAGGTTAGGAAACATGTCCAGTGAGGTTGTGAAGCCTATAGAGAAGACTAAGGAGAGTTATTAATAAGCCTTTAATGCAGTAAAACGTTTGTTGCAGAGAGAAGGAAATAATCTGTTGGTGATTCATTGTAATTAGGACAAAAAACAGGTTTATATTCTTTGTAGGGTTTAAGTTGGCATTAGGAAGTTCTTTCAAAAAATTGATGTAGCTAAACCTTTATGATAGTTTGGCTGGAGAGATGGTGGTATCTCTGCCACTGGAGAATTTTAAAAACAGGTTAGATAATTACCTGTCAGATAGGGCTGATCACGTATTAGGCAGTAGGATGGGGTAGATCTGTGTGTCTGTCAGTGAACCATAGGACATCAGAAGCAGTTGCAAGAAATTTCAGCTAAATAACAAGCTGCAAGCTGTAGAGAAGCAAACTGGGGAAAAAAAATTACAGATATTCAAAGTTAGACGTGATTTTGAGTGGGCCAGATATGAATTGTGATGATACTGCTCTAAATGGCCTCTGATTTTTTTCAGAAAGGCGTAGGGGAATCTTTAGATTTAAACAGTTGGAGAAATATTGGTGAGGGTGACCTTCTGAGATCCCTTCAGCCCTAATTCTGTGCCATTGCTTGCCAGAAAGATTTGTAGTTACCTGTTTTCTGAAATAAGGCATAACACAAATCGCCAAATGTAAATCTAGTATTAAGAACAAACTCAGAAATTTCTTCGAGATTCCATTTTCTAAGTCCTAGTTTAAGGTAGGGGATGCTTTTTAGTTCACAAGAAATATAAAAGGATTCTCTGAAATTTCATTTAAATTTGGAAAGGGTTATTGTTGGTAAAGACAATTAGCAGATGACTCTTAACATACAGATGTCAAGAATATTTAAGCATGGGCATGATTTGCATTCAAACCTTCCCCCTCTTATTTCAGTGGCACTGCTTATGAGCTTTAAGTTGCCCAAGTACTTTGCTGCATCAGTGCTTGGCCAGAATGTTTTCTTCCCCCAGTCCATTAATTCCATGTTGGAACTTTGTAGCTGCATTCATATTTTAATTTGCAGAGTATTTGCCTTTCCTGTTTCGAAGGTTTCAGTGGCAGACATTATACAACACACCTCCGTAAATACTGGTGTCCTTCCACCCACTTCTGAGGCTTGTTTTCTTTTGTAATAAAACCCGGCTTTCACAGTGATCCAAATTACAATGGCCAGTGTACTCTTGTGAAGTTATTACTGTGCCTGTGTTATGTGCTGCTGTTATTTTTCATAACATTCAAAAAATAAATGAATCCCATCAAAATGAATGGGATTCTTGCACTATTGATCTCAAAGGAATTCTGTGTGGAAACAGTAATTGTAAACCATACTTCATTCCCGGCTTCTCTCACCCACCTCTCGGTGTTCACCAAGTGCATTACTCTAGATGGGATGTTTCTTCATCTTGTGACAGTGAATATTACCAAGTGTGCCCGGCTTCTGCAGTTCTTTTTATGTTCCCCAAGTTACTCGCATGGAAAAACTTTAATATAGAGAAGTGGAAGGAGAGAGAACATGCTGAGGGTTTGGGGCTGGTCTTGTTAAACAAGTGAGAAACTGTGGTTTCTCCCAGTTTGAGCCATATCTGATGTCACTATTGTGTGAGGAGTCAAATATTTGTTTTGGAAAGTGATGCCACCACGGGATTTTGGTGACTGTCCGGAGTACTTGGACTTTGCATTCATGTTTTCTGAGCTGATTCCATTAATGGAATAACGAAATAGGAAATCATCAGACAACTACATACAAAATAGCAGTAGATAAACTCAGTAGTCACTTAGATTATTTGTTCTGTTTGACTCTTGAAAATTATGGCATTCCTTAAAGGTAACACGAGTAATTTGAAATGGTGAAGCACTTGCTGTTGACAATACCAAACTGGCTGGCTTGAACTCTTCAAACAGCTATTTTTAATAAAATAAAAGCATGTCAAATTAAGTTGTCGTAATTGATATATTTGTGTAGCAAGCTCCAAAAAAGACCACGCTGACTATATTTAGGATTCATATTTTATGCCAGAATGTAGAATTTCAATTAGAATATGTAAGCGCACAGGACTGCCAATTATTGAGCTATATCCTTAATTTAAAAGTACTGTGAATTCCATAATGCTGCTGTCAGTGTAAATACCCCTGATGTCATCAAGATCTCTCTTTGAAGTGTCACTCTAGATTTACATTTTCATAATTCCCATATAGACCCTTAATTTAAAACAAAACTGAAAAAGGGCAGTAGCACGGCTAATTAAAACTTGGGCAAATAAAAGCTTGTACTAATCTTTGCCACTGGTATATAACCACTCTTAGAATCTCTTTTCAGCAATTGCTAGTCTTACATCCAAGAATTTACCGACATCTTTAAAATAGAACCCATCGTGTTTTACACCTCGGAGGAATACGTAGAATTTAGCCAGATAAAGCAGTGTAGACTCTGTTCTAATTCAGTTATTGAAAATACAAGATAACAAACTGCTTTTTTTGTGTATTCAGCCCAGTACAACTTAAAAGAAGTCGTGAATATGATTCTGGACCAGATCTGTGCTTGCAATTTAGTTTTAAACATCTGCATAAACTCTTATGCTTGGACTATAAGACTGGACTAGACTGATGGCTCTTTCGCTTCCCTGATTACACCATTACTCTGGGCAGAAGTCCTAGCTCGTAAGCCTCTCTGTCCAAAATGGGAATTGAAGGCATTGTTAGTTCAATCATCTCTGATTGTTTGGTTTGGTTTTTGTTTTCTTAAACAAATACAGAGGTCGGTCTGGTGGTGTTTCTCTCCTCCTCTGTTTCTGTTCCTTTGTAGAGAGAAGAATTTCCCTACTGCAAACAATTCTTTCCTGTCAGCAACAGATTTCCCTTCGCTCCTTTCGTTCTCCTCTCTTTTCTCCAGCTTCCCCAGAAGTTTACCTATTCTGTTGTTGTTTTGATTTTTTTCCCTGGAAAGGAGAAGATGGTCTTGGCAGATGTTACAGCCTTGTTTAGCAGGTGGGACTTTGGCTGTAAAACACGCATCTTGGAGCATGGGGGAATGTGTGGTCCTGCAGGTGCCTTAGGAATTTCCCTAATTCCTCCATGCCACTTGGACTAGAGTGTTGTGAAATTTTGAGGGGACAGTAGCAGGACTGGTCATTCTCCAGTGCTGTCTGATTTTGCTTAACTGTAGCTCCTTAAATGCAAAGCTACTTTAGAGAAGATCAGGATAATTAGCTGGCATTTTCTTAACCGCTGCTCACACATTTTTAGCATAGTTAAGCAAGATGGTTTGGAAGGTCTCATATTTTAAGTGGTCTCTGGAACTCGGAGGTGGAAAGTCTTGGCATCATCATACTCTCATGATTGTCTATTCTGCTGTTCCACTGCTTTGATTAAAAAAAAAAAAAAAGATACTGTGGAGCACCCTGGAGTCATAAATAGCTTTTTCATCGATAGTTCCCATCCTCTTCCTTGGAGCCTACTGCAGCTCACAACTTACCACCTGGGAGGGAAGGCTCCCTGTGTCGTTCAGATGCTCTGGCTCCAGTAGGACCTGGATAAAACACTGTCCTTTATTCCTCAGGTAGAAGTCATGCCGTGGTTCTCTTGCCGTGGTGGTTCTGAGGAGAATCACAAAGGGAGGTTTTCTGGCAAGGTCTGGAGGATACCGGTTCAATTTGGAGTGCCTTTTGGGACGTGTCCTTACTTTCCCCTTTTCCCTCAGCCACGACTGGCCTGCTCTCTCTCATCTTTGTAGCTGTAGTCAGGCATCACTCGTAAAATCAGATGATGGTGCAGCCGGTGTACTGTGGCGTCAGAGATTTTCCCCACAGCTCCTTTTGACCCAGACTCTGTAGATGCTTTTTCTCGTGGCCTGCTCTTTTGTGGCAGCATTTTTGTTGTGGATTCTTTTTTCTTTCTCGTATTCTTTGCTCAGACAGATGGAACAGTGACCAACTCCTTGTTGATTGTGACTTGTAACGTAGAGCTGGCATTGCGGTAGTTGGCCCATGTTTCCTCTTTCATTATAAACACTTTGAACATTTAGAAATCCTTGTAAGTGGACCTACGCAGTTAGCAGCTTCTATCTGAATGCTCCAGGTTAGCGGCAGATGTCCAAAGCTTTTCTTGTGGCATTTGGCAGTTTGAGGAAAGCATTATAACTTTCATCATCTACTTTTGCCAAATGGATCAAATGATCCCAGTTTCCAGGAAAATAAAAATCGCCAGTCTGGAATCTTTGATCAGTTTTTTTCTGGATATGGAATGGAATGGACTGAATGGAGAACTATCAACCCTGCTGGAGACTGCTGCCTGTTGGTTGCATTTGCTGGGTGTTTTGGGTTTTTTTTTTTTCCTCACTGTGTATTTCAAGATTAAATTGCTGGGTTTTTTGGATTCAGCTTGCAGGCAACACATCCTTCAGTCTGTTCTTACTGCAGTTCAGGATGAATGTAAGTTAAATACAAATTAAGTGTATGTACGTGTATCTATTTTTGTATGTAGATAGAAGATATTACTCCTTCTGGGGAGTAATAATTTTGTAGTTCAAATATCTTTTTAATCCTTGTCTAGTTCTAATTTCTGAAAGATTTCCTCAATCATAGGGTTTTTTGAAAACTGGCCTCAGTCATCTTTTCTTTCCCTTATTTGCAATGATTTTTCTTACATCTGTTTATTGTTCTCCCTAATATGACTAGTGAATGCAAAAAGCAATTCCTAATACTGGTAAAAGTGCTTATAGGTCATACTAAAACCTACATATGTAAGCTAATTTAATTCCTGAAGTGATGAATAGCACCGGTGTGTATGTACATGAGGCTTATGTGTTTGCAGTTTGTCCCACTTCCTTTAATCTCATTCTTTGGTAATAGCTTGCCAACCAGTAGGAAAGGAGAAAAATACAGATCATCTGAAGCCAAATCAAACAGCCCTGGAATATAGACTGAAACAATGTAAGTGTTGTGTTACCAGGTAATGTAGTAGCTAAAAAAAAAAAAAAAAAAAACCAAAACCCAAACAAAAACAAACACAAAGCAAACCACTGGACAGTGGACTATGTGAACATGGCCGAGGCTCAGAGTAGCAAAGAGAAGTGTCTGTTTGCAGTAAAGATGGCAATTGTACCCCTTATTTAGGGCTGTGGTCCCTGGGAGATGGTGAGCACTTCATAGTGGGGTGCAGGAATTCAGATGCTCCAGGAGTCAGATTTTGAGGGAACAGCAGAGAAGGAGTGGTATCTGAGGAAATAATCCCGGAAGGTGAGGAGCCGGAGAAAGCAGCAGTGAAGTAGAGGAGGAAGCAGGCCAAGGGCTTAAGCAGGTGAATGTTGCCAGATTTTGTTGGGTTGACTTGACCTGTTAGTACTCTGCTGCTTCAGTTGGATGTTACCATCCCTGTGATACGTCAGTTCCTCAGCTTTTCCTGTTCATGGAAGCGGTTTGTAAGACCAACAGCTCTCTGCAGCAGGCTATGCGGGTTGGCTTCGGGTGCCCTGCTGCAGCCTGGGAAAGGTGCGGGGCGGGGGGTACATCCTTCTTACGAGGTCCGAGGGAGATTTGACAGAGCTCATCTGCAAGAGTCATGAGGGTAGGCAGTGGATTGTCATGGAGAAGGAGGAAAATATGTGTGAGAGAAAAGAAAGGTAGTGGGGTAAATGGTGAGAGAGCTTAGAAAGATAACAAAATGGGGATGATGCTCTGTCTTTCATATTTGTGGAGACAGAGGTTTGGAAAGGTGAGAAAGATGTAAACTCATCAAAGTTTGGGGCACTGAACAAATCATCTGCTGTGTGTTACTGGGAATTTGAAGTGAAATTTTGAACAAGAAAAAGCCATTGAGAGAAACAGGGAAGGAAGTATCTCCTGACGGCAAATAAAGAATTATAAGAAAAGCTGCTGAAAGACAGTGCAACTTCTTTATCCTCCTATTTGTCCTGCAGTCTCCCTGTGAATTTATATTGCTTGGGTTTGGAAGTATTGCTTCTGAGGCGTTCTTGGTTTTATCCCTTCAACCAAATGCAGTGCAAAGGATCTACCGCTGTCAAGGGGCGTCAGAAAGATCATTCAAGAACAACATTGTTCAGTGTATAGATTTTAAGCAGCCCCAAGGCCTCTGTACCCTTCTCTGAGGCTGTGCTGCTGCTCACATGGGGTATTTGAAAGGATTATTTTAAACTTGCTCTCTTTCTTTTTTGTGGATGTAGAACCTGGAGCAGTGCTCTAATAGCATCTTCCAGTGCAGAGCTGTCTTCTGAAAATCCCTCTATGCTCTTTCTTAACTAATACCAACTTTTGGGACCTAAGAATGTGCAGTTCTTTTCCCTTTTACTCACCTTTTAGGTTTCCTGTCTTTCTACTCTTGCCTTTTTTCTGTGCTCTAAGAACTCAATATGTAGTACCCACGGGCTTTGCCAAATTTCCCTTATGTGAAATTGTATTTTAAACTTCCATCAAGCTTATGGAAGACCTACAAACCAGTGGCTAGGGGAATGCTTTTAGGAGGAGTAGAGGCAAAAAAGTAAGAGGAGAAGGATGTTTTCTTGAGCTCTGGTACATGCAGTTTTTGTGTTTCAAAACTGCCCCTTTGTACAAAAGACGCAGATGTTTGTTTACCTCTTGAAGCATCGTTGAATACTGTTTGATATGCTTGCTTCCAGTACCTGTGCTAGTATTTCTCAGGTTATAGTTTCTTCCTGTTACCAGCTGCTCTATGATTGTAAATTACCTACCTCATTAAGCCTCCCTTCTTTCCTTCTCTTGACAGCTGCAAATCAAAAAGAGCCCTTGACTCCTAAATTTAAAGTGAAAGAGGAGCCTAAGGATGAAGAAGCTGCAAGTTCAGCCTTGCCTCAGTCCAGCTATGTGTTCAGCCAGGAATCTGAAGCCTCAGCTCCAAGTGTCCCTGAGGAGAAACTCAAGCCACAGGAAGTGCCGGCAAATGTGATGAGGCAGGACATGTCAGTCAAGGCAGCATCTGAGCTCCTCATGAAACTCTCAGGTAGATATTTAATTTAATAATATTCAACTTATTTTTTTTCATGTATGCTAGCAGGATTACCTTGCAAAAGGAATGTTTATCTCTAGCAGCAAGTGAAGGAGCAATGGAAAATGTCTGTCCTCTCAGGTTCACATACAGAGGACATCTCAGTTTGCTCTGTCACCACAGTATATAATTATCTGTGCTCTGGTCTTCAAATTAGTGACTATGGGATAAGTCAAAAGAAGTGATGCCTTAAAACTTTTAAATGTTGTCATTTTTAAAATGTACCAAAAACACATTAATATCAATTTATTCACGTGTCACTTCATTAACATTGTAAGAATGTGTGTCTGTACTGAACTGTACCTGATACAGCTTTATAGATGATGCCTTTTAAAGCCTTTTATTTTTTCTGATGATATCTTGTACTCAAAATCACAAAATGTGCTGTTAAAAAGATGATGTAAACTGAGCCAGCTTTCTGCTGTTAGGGAGACCACCTCAGCTTGCCTACATTGCCTTAGTGATGCATCCTTCTGGCAGATGCTTGGACAGCATGCGTATGTAGGCGCACATGTACTGTTACAGCTGGAGGCAGTCAAACAAAAATGTATGTTCTGCTAATTATGCTTTGTCTAACTGTCAGGATTGAGCTTTAACTTTAGGGAAAGCAAAAGGGTTTAATTTTTCCTGCTGGGAACAGGTTTTTAAGTAAATGGCAAAAAGGCTTTGAACTTCTAATGGGCTTCAGTTTTTAGGACCAAGACATGAAAGTCAGGCTGGGAGGCTAGGTTTCACACTTCTGCACCTAAACTGGATCAGTTTGCTTTTAAGTCTTCTCCAGAACTGGACAAGACATATTTAAGTACACCAAAGTCACACAAGAGGTGCCAGCGAAACTGCTTACAAGTTTAGTAACTTCTGAGATCCCTGCCAAACCTATCTTAAATTATTTGGCTTGATTGGTTACTGTCAGCATTGAATTTGAGCTCAAATTTATACCTGAAATACTTTAACTGACTAGAATCTCCCCCATAAATTTTAACATGTAATTAATTCGCTCCTGTTAGTACCTACATGCTTTAATTTGCAGAAGAATTTGAGTAATTGATTTGCAAGCTTATGTGTTGATGGTGCAAAAAGTGCTTCCCAGCTGCAAAAGTTGATTAGAGCAGAAGTTTCAGTTTTTCCCAGACTCCCAAATACCAAACATTTGGTTATTGATATAGTGCACTGTTGCTGCTGGGAACTGGTTTGAGCATGGTGTTCTAGGAACAGAACTTTCCAGCCTAAAGAATGTTAACCTGTGCCTTTGTCTTAGTGCATATAAATTTATATAACTATTTTCATAAAGAAAGAGCTCCTCAACTTAGTGATTTCTCGAGTATTTCAGAGACACTAGGGTTCTTGATTATGAGTCTGGAATTCAGCACAGAGAGGCTGTGTTTACATAGTTTTATTACAAAAATATAATATTACAAACATATACATTAGAATATTTGTGCCTTAAATATCTGTTTATGTGGGTGAATTCTGGCATGTATAAAATCTTGGTCAGGTCTTCAGTCACCTCTTTTGCTTACTGCCTGTCTTTAAAGGCTGTAGTAAGAAATACCCTAGTTTAACATTTCTCTTACGATCTCTTAGGGATTGAGCAGTTTGTGCTGATAGTGGTCTGATTAATCAGTAGATTGGATGGTAAAGAATTACTCGAGGATTACTCTGTTGCTGCAGTTGGTATTCCTGAATCAGCCAGTGGGTGGAGTTATACCGAGTTTATCACATGCACTGTTTTCCACTTGCACTTTTTGCAATTGCCATCTAAGGCACAAACTGCAACAGAGGAAAACACTGATATGCAGTTTAATGTAGGACAAATGTAAGAGGAATGTCTAAGATCAATAGCCTCTTTAGTGTTTTTTTTTTTTTTTAATGTTTACTCTGTCTGGTAGAGGACTCTGAGATTACTGCTGACTTCCCAGCTTATTTTAAGCGATTCTGCACTCTGTTTTGGGTGATTTAGAATATAAAGAATTAAGCCGCTTCTTCAGAATAAAGTGAAAAGAACAACAAACATCTTCCTTTTTCCTCACACTGGAAGGAGCAAAAACCCCCCAAATGCAAAGGAATTAGTATGTTTGGATGTTCTGCTGTCTGTGGGAAATCTTCAGTCAAGTGCCCTTATTCGATTTCATATATTATATAATTGGGTTTAAGTCAGGTCCTTCTGCACTCTGTATATTCTTGGTAAAGACTGAATGGGTTACATCCTTGCCTTGTTATTTTCACTTTCCTCTATGTAACCTGCACGGCATAGTGTTTCATGGGAACAGCTAATTTAATTCTCAAGGTGTTTGACTGAGTGGTGCACCCAGTGATCCCTGGTCAGTTTTATACACTCTTGTAAATTGAAAGGTAGATCTCAGAGGAGACTGAAATTTAAAATAAACATTTGCATTTACATGCTAGTGTTTGAGTCTAAAAACTCATTTTCTGTTGAAATAGTCATGCTGCTAATACATTTTGGGCATGCATTATCTTTCAGAAGTATATAGTGTTTTGCCTTCTTGTCTGAAAATGAGTGCATAGCTGGAGGTGTATAAAATCTATTCCAGGTACTAGCATTTTATAAGTAATATTTTACCCTGGTGCCTTGAACTGTGACATTAGTATGTTCCTGTCTTTCCTAGAAATGTTGTCTGAATCACATTTGCCTTTATTTCAGCTATATCTTATTTGTGACATCTAGTCGTTTTACATTTCAGCAGTAACAGAGGTCATTTTCCTCCTCTTTCTTTTTTCTAGTAGATAATTCCCCACGTATTGCAGATATCCTTGTTATCACTAGCAAATCCATGACCTTTGTACTATTCGGTTCCTTTTAGATTTTTTTTTTAATTTTTTTTTTTTTTTGCTTCAATCCGTGGGTCTCACAGTGCTTCTTGTAATACACCAATTCCCCGGTACCAACAATGTGTCATAATTTAGGGTTATCAGCAGATGCAATTAGTGCATACTTACTCTTTGTGCCAAGGTTCTGAAGTAAAATGTTGCATACAATTAATTCCAAAAGCATTCTTGATCAGCTCCATTTATTATCAGCTAATTATATGACAATTCCTCTTTCAGCACAACTGGTTATTGTGGGGGTTTGGGGTGGGTTTTTTTTCCTCTTTTGATTAAGTCTTTATCCACCTGAAAATGTTTATGCTAATTTCCTGTTTCATGCCTCGTAGTTAATTTTTTTTTTTTACACTATCTTACCTTTAAGGGAAACCACACGGATTAGAACTATTTAAAAAGAGGAAGAAAAATAAAAAAGAATGATAGTACAATAAGATGAAGGCCAGAACACCTCAATGCTCCTTCCATTCCCAAAGTGGCACATTGTGCGTTAGGGCACGGCGAGGTGAAGGACTATCGGAGAAGGCTTTAAATTAGCTCGTACCGAAACCAGTCCAGTCATGACAGCACAGACTTCCAGAGGAACTAAAAGGCAACATTACTTAAAAAGTTTATTAACTAGAAGAGCTATCTATGTGTGTGCGGCCGGACAGCTGGTGTCAGAGTTGCCTCATTTTAAGGCTTGGTGGCTTTATGCTTGACTGCCATCAGCAGTGTGAATTGACAGCAAAAACCAGCCCATGGCTGGTAAGCTGCTGTTCTTAGCAGTCACAAAGTCTTTCCGGGTTTAGTGGGTTGCATTGGCAGTCTTTTGGTTTATTGTTACCTTCTTTGGGTGAGATGGGGGACAAAGAAGCTAGGCTTCCTATAATATTTCTTTTTGATCCTTTCATGGACTGTTGTGGGAAGCACATGCATGGAGCTAGGCTGCTGTCTTTGGAGATAGCTGTTGTCAGGACCTTGTAAGAGGTCCTAGATTGCAGGGGAGCTGTCAAGAGTGCTTTCATCCCTGCTTAGAGAGCCTTGATAATGAGCGGAGAAGTCAAAATACGGGGAAGTCTTTTGTTCTTTGGTCTCTAAATGGCTCATTAGAAAGCTCAGGGCAGCAGCAGGTGCTTCTTAGAAGCCCAGAAACGTAAGCGGGGAAGCGCCTGACCCAAAATAAGACTTTCTTTTGATGGGAGCTAGAGAGATGGCAAGCCATGGCAAATCACATCACCAGATTAATGTCTACTACTAGCCAAGTGTTTTGTTTGGGTTTGGTTTTTCGTTCTTTTTTTAACAGGAATGTGAAAATGATTGTGAAGGCTTAGAGTGAAGCTGTCTTTTAATTACAGTGTAGAAAGATACAAGCTTCTAGATAGCTAGATTTATTATTGCAGTATATGAGGTTCCAGATTTTTTTCAGGGTTTTGAGACCCTCCTGCCAATGCTCTACTACAGGACGTTCGTAGGCTGTGGTACATTCGTTCAGTTTAATAAGCTTTTCCATGACATCTGCGTAATAATGTATAGCCCACAAGAACTCAGCTAGTAGTGGATTCTTACCAATTGATGGGGTTTGCCATGTTTCATTACAACATTAATGTCTAAACCCAAAAGCAGGAAAAATGTCAAAAATTACTGTGAATTCACAGAAGTACAGGGTGGCAGGTAGGGAAGTCTGCAAAGTCTGAGGCTTTTTTCCCCTACAGATCTTTAAAAAAGCCAACAAACCCAAAACAACAAAAATCACAGGAAGACAGAACTTTTATAACTTTATAATTATAGTTCTGTTTATAACAGAACTTAGCTTTTAGTTTGGTAGATGCTAAACTATACCTTTAAGTTATTGCAGTTCGTCTTCCTCCTTTTTTCCATGTCATCTTGACGTTCAATGAAAACCGTGATAATTTAAAAGATAATTTGGAATAACAAGAAATCGTAATGCCTGTGGTTCAAATGTGCTTCTTTTGGTGTTCTGGGTATTATTACTATTAGTATTTTTAGGATTTGTCACTAAAGTGTTTGTTAAACAAAGCCCTTGATCCTTTGCTTTACTGCTATTCCTTGGTGATGTTCAACCAGGTGGGAGTGGCCACAAAGCTATGGAAAGGGAGCATGTCGGTTTTGTTCAAAGTGTCAGGGGATTGACACTTTGTATAAGGGTCTCTTGCAGTCCCCCTTGCCGCTGGAGAGTCATCTTGCTAAGACAGGAGAACTGGGGCCAGGCTCTCTCCAAAGGTCCAGCTTGCTGCAGAAGCCTAGACTAGAATTTTCATGAACTGGGAGACTTTCATAGGTTGGAATATGTTGTGAAAGAACAACTTCACTGCACATGTAGACTTTTTGTCAAATTCTTTTTTTAAATTTATGTTTTGAGGGGTTGGCTGTGTTCTTCAAGTAGGGTCTTTCAGGTACACACCATAATCCTACTGTTTAAATGGCAGGAACTGCGGATGCGTATCACAGCTCAAATTAGTCTATTGCTTTAATTTGATCCTTTTTTTGTTGGCTTACATTTTTGTGAAACTAGTTGCAAAATTCTATAACATGGGAGTTCAGAGTTTCCACTTTAACAAATATTAGCCATTTTATGATTTTATTTTTTTGTAATGCAGGATCCTGTTGCATTGGTTCAAGGCCCATTGACGTTGCCTTATATAAAACAGCAGTTTGGAAAAAACACTTGCAAAATAAAGCATCAAGCGCAGTGCCCTAGGGAACGTCAGATGTTGCTTGTTGTGTCTCTGTGGCAGAACCTTCAGGGCTTGCCAACTGTTCCCTACCTCTGAGGTTTTATTTAAGCTGGTTTAGGGCATGTTTATTTCTAGCAAATCAGAACAATTAGCATAACAAAATATACTGAAAGCTTTTGAAGTTGGTACAATTTGACCCCCTACTTACCCCTGTCTGCTTGATTGTGAAAACTAGTACATGAGTCCAATTTATGAGACATATGGGAAAGGCTTTCTTTCCTAAGTTGATTTGTAAAGCTGATGGGCATTTCAGCAAGTATGAGCAACTTAGAATTGTAGTTGCAGGATGAAGTTTTAAATAAAATGATAGGAAGAAGCACGAATGACTTAACAATGATTCATTTAATTTCAGTCACTGGACAGCTGTTGTATCAGCAAAAGCAATATTTACTGCATGACTTGTGTTTTTTATTAAATCTGTGCATTTGATTTTGACTTTCATATAAAGTGAAAAGCAGACTGTGCTGCATTAGGAGGGCGTGCTCGGTGTGTCCCCTCTCGAGCAGGGGAGTGCTGCATGTGGAATACCATACCAGTTTGGGCTCCCCAGCTGAAAAGGGCTGGTGAGAATTAGTAGAGTGTCTGAAGGAAGGCAGCAGAACTGATTAAGAGTCTAGGGCTCATGACCTACAGGGAGGCATTGAGGAAACTGGGCCTGTTCAGTCTGGCAAAGGGGAGACTACAGGCAGATCTAATCACAGCGTGTGAGTGTTTGAAGGAGACTTAGAAAAGCAGTGGAGTCAAACTCTGTAGTGGCGGACGGTGAAAGAAGGGGCAACAGTTACCAGCTGTAGCTTGGAAGGTTCAGAGGGGACATCAAGAAGAATGTCTAGTGCAGCACTAGAACAAGTGTTTACCAAGGATGATGTACCTTTCCTTTGCATGGAAGTTTTGAAAATTCTGCTAGATAAACCTGCAGCTGATCTGATCTAGGGCCAATTATTCATGGAATAATTTAGTTTGGAGGGGACCTCCAAGGTTCATGTAGTCCAAACTCTTGCTCAAAGCAGATCCAACAAGACCAGGCTGTTGAGGGTCTTGTTAAGTTTTGAATGTGTTCAAGGATGGGGAACCCAACCTCTCTCAGCAATGTGTGCCAGTATTTTACCACCCTGACAGTGAAAGATTTTTCTGTAAACAGTTTCCCATGTTTCTACTTGTCTGTTGACTCTTATACTGTCACTGTGCATTTCTGAGCGACATCTAACTTCAGCTTCTCTGTACCTCTCTTTATACCTTAGAGAGTTGTCGATAGCAATAGTATGTCCCCTTAGTATTGTTTTCTTGAGGCTGAACAAACCCAGTCCTTTTAGCTGTTCTCCTCTTATGTCTTGCGGCAGTCCCCTGACCATCTTGTCAGCCTTCCCCTGAACATACTCCAGGATCTCAGTGTCTGTCCTGTAGTGGGGACCCCCAAGCGGGGTGCAGTACTCTTAAGTGAAGTCTCGTAGGTACAGAATAGAGGGTAAGAATCTCCTCCTCCTACCTGATGGCTACAGGTTTGGTCATACAGCCCAGAGTATGGTTGGCCTTGGTTGCCACAAGGGCACATTGCTGATTTGTACACAATTTATGTTGGATTATGGTAGTCCCAACTTTCTGAGAGAAGTAGCTTGAATAAGCTCTTCCTAAAACTTGGCAATCTCTGTCCTCTGTAGAGAGGCGTTGTCTAAGAGTAAATTTTAGAGGCACTCTTTATGCTGCATCTTCTTGGGGTGACACTGTCAGGCCTTCGGGGATAAATGCTGTACCATGAGTGCTTAGGTAGCACGAGTATTGTTCTGTGTTTCTGTTGTGCTTTTGTTTCTTAGCCAGTGCCACTACTTTGCAATTCCTTGCTCTTGCGAATGCCAGAGAACCCAAAGGCTGTGGAAGAAATTACTTCCTCCTGGAACAAGCCTGTCCAATACTGCCTTTTTCATATCTGATGTGGAAAATTGTCTCACTCAATGTGAATAGGGGGAAGTTCGTCGAGGATTTTATAGATCACCTGATAAAAAGTTATACTGCTCTATGAAGAAATGGAATCTCTGTGGCTTGATGATAGTACATCCTTGTATATAAAATTTTTCTCTTATTTTGTTAAGCTGTTTCTGTATCAAAAAGTTAACAGCAGAAGAAGGCGTTATTAGGTGATTTAGTTCATATTCTGCCAGACGAGCAATGTTCACTGCTGTGCTGTTGTTCTGAGCAGGTTAGTTTTGAATGAATAGCAGGTCATGTTTAGATCATGGTCTGGATATTTTAAAGCTACTTGAGTCTTTATCCCCCACTGATTTTTTTTTTTAGGAATTAGATGTCTGTACTTCTATAAAACTCTGGCATGAAGAAAATCACTTTATATACTAACTTTGTATTCGGATACATTGCAGTTTATTTAACCTAGCTCATCTAGTCAAGAAGTAATGCAAAAGTGAAAAAAGCCCAAGTTATCATCACTTTAATTATTTGAACCAGGGGACATTTTGGTGTATCAGTCCTTGACTTGAAAAACTTCAGCTGTACTATGACCACATGAAATACCTATGGAAGGAAATAAGGGGTATCTCCTTACTCCACAAATGAACTGACTGTAGCACAGAAGGGAAAAATAATCTTCAAGAAGTTACAGTTTGACTGCCTGTATGGTGAGATGGGTATGGGCATGACCTTAACTGCAGTCTTTCACCAGCACGAGATGCAGCACAGCTGGGTTGTATTCCTGTTACTGGTGCTCGTGGGACAACCTGACTGTGTTTCCTTTTCGTCAACTCTTATAAAATGATCTTAGAGACCCTCCTTCAGTCTTTTGTGTGTGTGTGCTTTTGGGAATCGGAATATGACAGGATTCACATTTGTCAGGGACATTGTGGCAGATCAGAAGGGTGCAGCTAAGGTCAAAGGAAATTATCAAATGTGTAAATTCGGTTAGGGCAATTCGGGTGCCACCTGATTGTAAGGGAGAGAAGGTCATCGGTAGTGCTCGACCCTTGCCTTAGTTGGGGTTCTATCAGTTTGATTCAAAGACATTGGCAGGACAGGGAATGAAACTGTGGAGCAGGAACAGAAATAGAAAGAATATTTAAAAGCAGAGAGAGCAGCAAAGGTCAGCTTGACTCTGCACCTAAATTTGGCAGCTGGGTGCAGAGCTCAGTCTGTCAGACATCTGAAGAACTCATTTGTTTTTGGAGTTACCTGAGCTTTTGATTGGCAGTGTTACCTAACGCGTTCCTTTGCTGTTCTGTGTTCACTTTCAATGCACACCGTGCTATTTTTGCACTTTCAACACAGATGCTGTGTTCTGGGGCTTTAAAATAAGAGTCTAATGAAAACTTTAAGTAAAAAACAAAAAAATGTGATTAGCAGGACAAAAAAGGCATTACATGGTATTTCTAACTTGTCTTTAGTTGAGAATTCACTATGAAAATTTCCAAAGTCTGAAATGTATCTGGTGGGTCATAGATGGTAAAGATTTTTATCAATGTTTATACATTTCTTTTAAAGGTCAAGAAATGTCATAAGAAGATACGGAAAGCACTTCATGTAAATTGTTCCTGGAACATATCAAAGTGGCTTTTATCTCTTGGCTTTGATATTTTTTAATTATTTTGTTTTTTAAGAGCTGTAAGCAGCAGAGCCACCTTTTCTGCACTTAAGAACAACAGGAATGTGGGGAGAGGGAGAAACTGGGGGAATGAAAAAGATCTTGGTGACACACAGCAGTTTAATCTTATGTGGAATGCGTACACTTTTATGCTAAAGGAATTCTGTTCGTCTTTGGCTAGAGACTTCGAGATGACACCAACCAGTTGATTAGCTTGAATGACCAAACTTTGTTTTGGTGCCTCTGAGATTCATGGTAATACTGGACAATTGAAAACATTGGTGGTGTTTGAAACATTCATACTTGGGATAAAATCTGTGAGGCTGACACGTTCATATGTGAGTTAGAGAGGAGGGGAAAAACAGAGAGAGCAGGAACAGATGAATTTGTTAGGTGAAGTTAGTGGATTATTCCCTCCCCACCCCCCCGGCTTTTCTTCTCTCTGACCCAAAGTTAATAGAAAATCCTGTCTGTGTTTAGGCTTTTTCTTGTGAATGGGTGTTCATTTATTTACTTTTAATATCAGAGCCTTCTATGTAGTAAAATGCGACAGATGACAAAGAATTTCCATGTGAGGAAGCTTGCAGTGCAGAGCCTCCATCAGTGACCTGATGCTATCCGGATGGCCAGCCCCTGTCTGCACCAGTTAACGTGCTGGCCCACAGTCACAGATCTGGTCATGTCTCCCCAGTCTGGACCAGGGCCGGACTGTTTAAATCCACTCAGCATTTGAACTCCCTGCTTCTCTGGCTGTCGTGTGCTGCAGTGTGCCTGTTCTTACCCTCTACCATGGCCTCTTCCCCTGGGTGCTAGAATTACCTTTTCCTCCCTTGGTTTATGAAGTCTGAGCAATCCAAACTGGCGCTTTCCCTTGACTCCAGCGGTGGAGGCTACGTAGGCAACCACTTAGGGCATGTGCTAATCAGGAGTAAAGAGAAGCAGATTTTCCTTAAAGTTCTCAGTATCTTGGCTGGTAGCAGAAGTATGTGCACAGGTTTAGGCACAAATAATTAAATCCCATGTATATTTTTTTTTGTTGGCATGACTCGTTGCCTCGATGGCCCTTCTGGTATTTAACAGTGTTCGTGCATCCATTTATTTCTGTGATTCTCCCAGGCGTATCGCCTGTCTTAGGCTGCCT
Source organism: Pterocles gutturalis (assembly GCF_000699245.1). Classification (NCBI taxonomy): domain Eukaryota; kingdom Metazoa; phylum Chordata; class Aves; order Pterocliformes; family Pteroclidae; genus Pterocles; species Pterocles gutturalis. Next base: position 58,443 of record NW_010143455.1, read on the forward strand.
GTTTCCTGAGAGTCTGGTCAGCATCCAGCCAGCAGAGACAACACCTGCTTGGGCAGTTTTGCCATGATACCAGTGTCCTTTCAGCAGCACTCTGAGTGAAGATCATTTAAAAACTCATCATCTGTCTCTGAAATGAAATTGAGAATAAATTCTACAGGTCTTCAACTTCTCTTTTCACTGCAGAAAGTCTGACTCAAAAGGGTTGTGTAGGTATTTGGGGTGTGGTAGGCAAATTAACTTGGAGCCTTGAGTTTGAAATTTCAGGGTTTTTATGTGAAGAAAAAATGATCACTTACCTTGCAGCCAAACCAGAGCATTCAGCAGCACCTGGGGAATCTCAAGTGTAGAAAGTGAACTACAAATTGGCTTCTAGACTATGGTTTTGTTTGTAGACCTAGGACACCAGAGAGGAAGGCAAGGAGGGAAGGATATGGGCTTATGGAAACTGGTCATTAAGGTTATTGGATCTTGAAATGTAGGAGGGAATATCTATGCTTGTTACAAAATCGGGCATTAGAAAAGTGTGGTCCCAGAATACTGCTCTCATCTTGGAAGCATGTGCAGGTATAACAAATGGGTTCTTCACATTGTTGTCTGGAATTTCCTATAAAAGAGAAAGAGCAGGAGAGGAGCGGATGAGGTTTCCTCCTCCATCCTTATCCCAGAAGACAGACTTCTGTCTGTCTGTGCTGGTACTTCTGCTGATAAAGGGTGATACAGAGTTTGTAAGAGGTCTTGAGTGCCTGCCTTTGGAAAGCTGGTGTGTAGTTGTAACTTCATTTAATAAATAAAAGCAGAGTTTCAATAACTGGGTGTGATCACGCAGTGTTCACAGAAAGTGATATAACTCTCATATTTACAGATATGCAATTGTTTTCTGTTCTCTAATTTGAAAAAATATTTTCAAGAGATAGCTTCTATCTCCAGAAGAATACTGCAGCAGTCCGCTGCTTGCTTCCCTTACCATTTGCAGTGATACGGTATACAAATTATAACTTTGTAATTGTGATTCCTGCTTTGAATACTCTGAAAAATTGTCACCTAATTAAATAATAGTGGCAGTTGTTTATTTTTTTAAATACATATTTGCAGCTGAGAGTTACAAGGAAACCCAGATGGTAAAGATAAAAGAAGAACCAATGGAAGTTGACATTCATGGTCTGCAGGCTTCAGTGTCACCCAGCCAACCCAGCCAAAATGTTGGCTACAGCACTTTATTAGGACGAGACGTTAGTGAACACATACAGAAGGCACCAGAAGGTCGTGTGATCCCAGAAAGAAATCTGTTCAGCCAAGATATATCAGTGAAGATGGCATCCGAGCTGCTCTTCCAGTTATCAGGTAAAAGCAGTAGAAATAGTTGACAGTAGAATTTAAAGAACAATAAGAGCCTGTGTGTAACTGTTAAGGTGCTATGAAAGCGTGACATTGCTAAGGCTAAAAAATAAAATGAGTTAGTGCCCTTCCGCCCTCACATTTGAAATGCAGAAGCCTTGCCAAATGCACCCCATAGTTAGCATAGGCTTTAGGGCACTGTGACAGTCGGGTCAGGTTCACAATATTTGAACTGTATTGGAAAAGCCAGAGTTCAACGCCTGTATTTTTGAAAGCTAATTAAATGATTTGTGACAACTGGTTGATCCAGGACTTGGAGTAGAGGGGAACCTATAGGTGACAGTTACTGGCATAAGTGTCCAGTGGCTGCAGCATGCAGTGCTTTTGGGGCTGCACTGTCTGTTTTTCTTGACGAAGAAAGTGAACCTCAGCTATTACATAAAGGCAGTGATTTCAGCACTGTGTTTAATGAATGCTTGTATTGCACACTCTGCACGGAGCACTAAGGCTGGAATATGAAGCTGAAAAAAATTGTTGGGAGTTAGTTTAAATAAAGTCATGCTCATTTTCTAATTATGCGGTAACCATTTACCCTAAATTATTCTGGATTATGCTGTTATTAGAAAACATTAAAATGTTTCTACTGAATAAAACCTGAGAGGGAAAATAAGATATATGCTAATCTCAAATATATATGTTTCTCTGCAGAAAAGGTGAGCAAAGAGCACAACCACAACAAAGATAACGCCATCAGAACTACAGCCAGGTAAGTACAGTCCATTATCTGCAAAGCTGTAGTGTAAATGTAGATGTGTCTGTCTCTTGCAGATGTGACCCGATATTACAAGTGTAAGGTATTTTCATGAGTAATGTAACCTACATCTGAAAATTACACCTATAGATCTGATTGCTTAGAGTCCATGAGACAAAAGGCCTTTGGGCCAAAATGACTGTTCTCCTCTGACCAAGTATTCACACATCATTTTAGGAATTTTTTTCTATTTTTTTTCTACAAAAACTGAAACTTAAAGGAAGCTGCATAGTACATGTAGTGCTTGGGGGAAGAACAGGCTGACAGCTGGATTTTAAAACATGGACCAATGTAAGAAGAGGCGATCTTGATTCAGTCTTCTGACAAACTTGGATTTCTTGACTAGAATTTCAGTTTAGTATTCTATCATCTCAACGTCTTCTACAAATATATTTTTAAAAGTGAGACTGTAAAAGAATGCTAATTAAGTATTTGTTAAAGATTACAGTCCCACTAATACAATAAATGAAATTACCCAGGAATGAAAAACATGATTCGATTACAGCATGTGCTGTTAAAGAAATAAGCACTTTACAGTATTGTGGCCGGGAACAAGCCCACGAGTTGTTTAAATATAATGAGCAGTAGATGTGTCCTTATGGGGAAAATTCAAAGCTCTTAGCTAATATGTGGTGGCTAGAATTGGAAAAAACTTAGGAGCCCACGGTGAGGAGTAGGCAGGAATTAGCTTCCAAGTCCAAAACTGAAATCTTTGACACTTGCTTCAGCTCTCACCTAGCCTTGGAGGCAAGGATACATTTATTTCTGACCTGAAAGTTCCCTAATCAGCGTGGAGGGGTTGGAGACAGAGCACACTGAAGTGACAGAGAGTTCAAAGGCAGAGTAAGACCTTCTGTGCCTCTGCAGCCCCTTCTACAGAAGTTCCCCCTGTGTTCATGCCTGCTAACTGAGACAACTTTGTCCAGACAGAAACTGAAAAAGCATTTTGGTTACACAAGAAAAGATCTCTAAAATACATTGTTCTTAAATTCCTAGGCCTATCCCATTCATTCATGGTAACTCTAATAAATAATTTGGTTTTAATGAACTGGCCAGCTCAGTAAATGTCCATTAGGGACTTCTTGATCTTACCAGTTGAAACATAATTAAATTGAGCATTTCACTTCTGGCTACTGTGAATGCTTTCCATATTTGCTAGTTTGGGAATCTGTGGGATATGAAGCCTGCATAGCTTTCCTGTGACTCCTTAAAAACTGTAAGCCTGAGAGATACCCATAGAGATAAATGCACATATTGTCCAGCTAGTCATTTACTATCCAGTGTGCATTGCAGGGAGGGGGTGACAAATAGTCGGTTGAAAATAGATTTTGGTGTCTCATGATGTTACCGGCTGTGTGAGAATCCAGAGCTACTTTTGGATCTATAACTCAATCTGGAAAGGTTGAGGACAGTTCAAAGATAACTTCCTTTCTTCTGGCTGCCAGCTTGTAAGAGGGTAGCACAGTTGGCCATTGTCAAACTTGCACGGAGTTTTACTGAGAAGTCCTGGTAATGGCTGATACCCATCAGGGTGTGAAATGCTGAGTGCCTGATTCAATTCTTCTGGGTGCTTTCTTGTCTTACCTATCAACAGAAGAAGACACGAATTAGAAGAGCTTCTTAAGGGGAAGTGAGTCAGTCTACTAAATCCTGCGAGTTCAAACAGATTGACTTGAAAGACCTTGCCAAAAAACCCCACCCAAAACCAACAGCTGGAAATCTTTACTGGTTAGGGTATGACGCCTTCTCCAAAATAGAATGTGATGGAGCAGCCAGTGGAGGATAGAGGCACTCGGGCTGCATTAAGAAAATGTGTGATGTTGCAGTTTGGCTCACCAGCCTACATCTGGAGTAACGACAGGAAGGCATTTGAATCACAACGGTTATGTGAAGTTTGCTGACAGCTGCAGAGAGCCGAGGTGAGGTCAGTTCTGTCCACCTCCGAGTAGCTGGGGAGCAGAGAGGTTAAGCTGTGCGACTCTTAAACCAGCAAAGCCCAGCAAGATGGGATACACAAGTGCTTCTTGCTGTCTGATTCCATATTGACATTTCTAACTGCCGCCTATCTGTTGCTGTTCCTCCTGTGATTATTCCTGGACTTTGCAAGCATGCACTTCCATATGACTTTGTTTAAGCAGCCGAAACTGGCAAGGATTCCTCACAGTTCAGTGGCTGAGATGGTAGAGCCTGCCATCTGTGATATGAAGACAGAAAGTGGAGAAGCAAATGATGTGGAAGTGAGTACGCCAGCATGAGATGCCAAGATAAGTTTCTTTCATCTAGACAACTGTGTAGCCATAAAACTGGAAAAGTGCAGCCAGAAGAAAAAAATCCTGAAGCTTAATCTTCATCAGAACAGACCTTGCGCAGTGATTGAGAACAATTTATGTGGTTTCTTCCTATGAGGCAGGTGCTCCTCCCTCCATACTTTGCACTGAGAATTCTTCTGAAATAACGATAATAATCTCTCACTGAAGAGACTCAGCTGCCGTTCTAGAGGAAGGCCGAAAAGAGGTATCCAAGGTTGGTCTTGTAATTCACTGGGGGCCAATGATAGACAGGGAAATCCTTGAGACATAACATGATGCAATCTTCAACAGCAACTTATGCTCATGATATGTGGCCTAGCCTGACGTAGATGGGCTCGGCATCATCCGTTTTGAGTAGAACCAGCAATGAGCAGTGTCTCAGTGACTGAATCTCAGGCACAAGCAGGCAGGCCAACACGGGAACCTGAGCGGATTACAAGATTTTGAAGAGTTACAACAGTAATAAACCTTTTTTTATTGGTGTTTTTCTTTCAAATCATTATTAAACCAGTGAAAGGAGTGTTGCAATAAATGATGCAGTATTTTTACACAGCGTCAGTCTGGTTTATATTATGTCACCCCTGAGTTGCAGTGTGAGTCTTGGATGAAGTGAAGTTTTGCACATGTGGGCTGGAGCTGTTTTGTTTTATCATGATGTCTTGGTGTCAGGACCACCAC
>NW_010143456.1:0-6598 GCF_000699245.1 Pterocles gutturalis
GTTCAGTTTTTCATTTACTGACACCCCCATCAATATCTATATATAAATCAATATATAGATAAATATATAAATACATTTTAGATTTGTATAATCTAAAGAATTGTTTTTTTTCTGTATTATCATGGTCTATATACAATGGTAATATTTTTCCATTGTGCTTGATGCATTCACAGGATTCCTATTTCTCACTAGAATGACTTAAAGGAAGTCTTTTCCAGCAGGAAAAAAATCTGGATCCCTTAAAGTATACAGAGATTTTTAGTAGTGTTGGTGCTTGTTCTTTGAAAAAGCTGTTGAAAAAAAATAATGCAACAATATGAAAACCACCATACAAAACAAGAACAAACTCAACCACAACAATTCCGTAAAGCCCAGCCCTGGAAAACTTTTGAATGGCTTGATTTCCTTGTATTCTTCCTGTACATCTTTTAAATGTTTTTTATAAATACCTTTACCTGATTCTCTGTTTTTCTTTAATATTAACACAAAAAAGGGCATCCAGCAAACAAATGACTGATTCCCTTCATAATCATGTTTCTTTATTGCACCCTGCTTAAGAAGTGACAGTTTCTTTTTATCTGCAATTAATGTGTCAGAGATGTGTTTAATTCCACATTTCGTATTCATATTTTAACCCCTTGGCAGTGCTTCATGAACAATTTAGCAGAATTATTTAATTCCTTCTACTGACAATCATTAATGTAAATCCTTCTTAATTATAAATCAGTTTACATTAATTGTAAGTCACATGCTTTTGGTTTTATTTTTCTTTATGCATGTGGGCTGTTTAATTATGTATTGTACTACTCTTCCATGGAACTAGCTTGCTTAGCTTTGAGACTTGCTAAATGTCCTTAAATTTTCTGAAAGTGTGATGCCAAGTGATTTAGTTTTTTTACTGTCTTATGTTTGTCATCCGTCAGTGCTAGAGACATGTATTGTGTAAGTGAAGTATTTAAATTTCTTTGTAATGGTAAGAAATGTGACACTTGTGTATAATATCTTATGCTACCTGAGGTGTTTTAAGGCATTAGTTTTTTTTTTAAATTGAATGCTTGAAAAAAATGAAGCATCCATGTGCTGGTGATCACCATGGAAGCCTGTCTTTGTTACCTTTCTTATCTGAAGAAAACTTGCTAGGTTTGAAACTAATAGTTTCTTATTAGTTGAAACAGTCAGATTTGTTTTCTCACAAATACTAATTGTGTCAAGCAGCATGGCTTAATATTTGGATGTTGGGTGTTAACCAGTTTAGTTTGTTTTGAGGTGGATTGGAAACTATGTTAAAGTATGAGTGAGTTGCTCTTGTTGATTCTGGATCAGCTTTGTGTTTTGAAATGTTTGTGAATGTGTAGTGATATAGACATGTGCTGGCTCTTTATGCAGATTCTAGGGCAGCAGATTAATGACTTCACCCTTCCTGATGTTAACCTGATCGGAGAGCATGCTGATGCTGCGGAGCTTGGGAGAATGCTCCAGCTTATTTTGGGATGCGCTGTGAATTGTGAACAGAAGCAAGGTATTAAATTTTGAAAGTATGTTTTTCTCCCAGGCAGTGAATGAATATCCATCTTGTTGTGTAACTACTTAGGGGAGGAATTGTATTTCTCAAGTTACTGTGAGAGACAAATATATTTTTTTCAGTGATGACATAATATTTTCCTACAGGTAATAACTGTTGTTTTGTTACACACTTCACTAGTTTTAGTGTCACAAACTATGGAGCTGGTTTTGCTTCTGACATATTTTCAATGTTTGTTTCCTGAGCTGAAAAGGCACTCTACAAAGGAAAATTCTTGGGCCCATCCTTTAACCATTTATGAGGTAGATTGAGATAGTTAAGAATCAAAAGATGTGATTGTTGCACTGTTCAGTTTGACTACTGAGTTTTCGTGAATGCATTCCAGTCAGCTTCTTACTACATGGGCGAGAGGCATCTGTATGACTGGGGGTTGGTCTGAAGATATATCTGGTGTGATTTGGGATACTGTAGTTTCCGAGACTTTTGCATAGGGCTTGCAAAGGAAAAAGTAATATTGTCAACCATGCCCTTCTGGGCAACAGGTTAAGACCATGCGTGATACCTTAAGGGCATCCAAAATGTCACTTGAGACATCTGTTGGGCAATTGAATCTCACTTCAGCAGTCACTGAAAGAGGCTTCTATCTACCTGACTTCTGTGGCACCAGCTGTCTGACCTGCACAGGTACAATACGGACCCATTCATTTTTCCTGCAAATGCCACAGAGGATGTGATGAACAATGGAAATGCTTCTTGAAGTGTCCCAGATCGAATGCTCTAAACTTGCCTTGGGTGCAGGGTGTTATTATTACCTGATTACCTTAAGTGACACTTAATTCAAGCCAGGTTAAGGTAACAAAGCAACTACAAACATTTATTTGTAACACTTAGGAAGCATAGGAACATGTGTACTGTATTTACATTAAAGTTGCAGCCAATATCTGTCTCCTGATTTAAGTCATTTTGGTTTCCTTTCTGACAAACTGCCAGCCAGGATTTCAGACCTTTTGTCTCCCTCTTGCATGGTGTATTTTTTAGCTTTCATAGCTAACTTTGCCTTTCCAGTTTTCTTAGGTGTCTAAATCACTTTGATTTCTCCTTCTGAAATTACCTTTATTCTTCCCTTAATCAGGAGACAGTTTGGCTATCCTATTAATTAAAATAGAATACATTTTCTTCCATGGGAATATAGATAACTGTTGTATTTGGCCTCATGTCCTCTCTGTTTTACATAAATTTTTTTTTCTTCCTTTTGGTGACTATTTGGCATCCTCAAATGGAAAGCATATCTTATTCCTGTTTTTTTTTTCCTCTTACTCTTTAAGTCTGAACATTAGAAATGTACATGTTTGAAATATTGGAACAATCTAGTTTTATGTACTTTGAGTTGTCATGACACAGTCACTTTGAGGTAACTGATTCCCGTCATCTTCCTCTTGGGCAAATGATTAAAAGAATCCAGGTCACATGTAAAGGTGATCATATCTGACTGGAAACAGTTTGATAATAGGCAAGTCATAAACTGCTTGATCTAAATGTCAGAATTTGTCATTCTAACCACTGTATCATCTTGCAAGGTACCTGTTGTGTAGCTCATATCGACACATAGGTGAGGCATGAAAAAGTGGAGGGAACTTATTTGTGATACAACACAGAAATAAGAACAGAAACCAAGAACGGATATGAAAATACCTTGAAATGAGGATGCTGTAGGAAGGCAGGAAGTTATTGTGAAACTTTCGGAAAAGGACAACCTGTGCATAGATCATGTACTTGTATAACCTGAATAGATTGGGAACAAAGTGAGAAAAGGAATACAAGTAGTTATTTCAGAAGTGTGAGATGCAAGAAGGAAAAAAAAAAAAGGTTATAATCATCTACTTTTTCATTATTGCAGAGTTCTGATGAGCCTGGATTTGTGTCTGAACAGGCTTCTGATAAAGTCTTTTTGAGTTTATTGGGCTGGGATGTGACTGGTGATTATATATGTCATTGTCATCTGCGCAGCTAGTAATTTTGTAGGAAGGATGCAGCTTCTTCCCTCGTGATCTATGTGGCTTGAATTTCAACAGTAACATTTCAGAATGCTCTTATTTTCAGAGTACATCCAGACCATAATGATGATGGAAGAATCGGTTCAACATGTTGTCATGACAGCCATTCAGGAGGTATGCTGGGATGCCCACAGAAAGTTCAGCCTTTCAGTGTTCTACAGAAGTATGCTTTTCCCCACTTTGAAAAAACTTAGTTGGAAGTAAAGAAAATAAGGATAGATTTTTCAATTTTACATTGAATCATATCTTATTTTTCCTTAATAAAAATAAAAGCTTGCTTTATGTCAGGGAATTCTGGTTGAATTTTTCCCACTTTTCTTTAAATCTAGAAGGTTGAAACTTCTAGATATTTTTGATACTGGGTTCCCTTTCCTTTACTTTTCCCACCCTGTGGTTCCTGAAGTACACGAGACTGCTTTTATTTGAGTAACCAAATACTGTAGAGTTTCTTAAAAATTTGTACCTTGAAGCTGCAAAACTCCATGAACTGTTAATTTTTTTTTTTTGAGAAGTGAAAAGAAAGAGAAATGGATAGCAGAGTATTCTTTTGTCAGATGTAGTGTTATGAATAGGCTAATGAAGGTATTCATGGTAATACATTTTTACAAGTTAGGAAGTATACTGCAGTGTATTTTGTAAAAGTGATGTTCAGTAGTAAATTAAAACCACAGTGACAATTAAACCACTATAACCATGAAACCCCCGTGTGACTTCTTAGGAGCCCAAAGTGTCCATAACTGAAGTGCCTGTCAGTCTTCATAGATGGAGGTTTACTGCACAGCAGGCCACTAAGGAAAGTAGTAATCCCATTTCTTCTGAACCTGAACAAGAGAAACTAAATTTCATGTTAAGCTCTAGAGCAATTTCACTTTTCTGTAAAGTCTGAATAGAGGAAGATATGTCAGTGAGGCTACAGGGACTGTCCCCTGTTATCACTTTGGCCAATGCTGTATCCGTGCAGTTGTACATCCTGTTGTCTGTGTGGACTGCTATCTGTAACATTGCAGAGAGGACTTTTGAAATGAGCATTGAAAGAATCCTGATGCTAAATCATCTTCCAGTAAGTGCTGCCAAGCATCAGTTTGCACGAGTTTTTGGGGATATGTTACTTTTTCATATTTTTAAACTGTAATATGGTGTTTTAGTGGATTTTTCTAATGTCCTCATTTATTAACCCCAACTTTCAGCATAATTTTATTTTGTACTGTCTTAAAATAGAAAACCTATTCTTATCCTCCCTCCTTCTGTTAAAAATATGTTTGATTTTTGTAAAAATCTCCTTCTTTTGATAAAGTATCCAGAAGCAGCCCACAGTTTTCAGCATTTGATGAGTAGGTGTGGAGCTTGTTTACTCTTTGTGCCCTTTCTCAGAGGTGGGGAGTAGAGGTGGGGAGAAGTCACAGGATGAGGGTCTGTTCTTCTGGAACAAATTTTTGAACCTCAATGAATTAAAAAGCTTACTATTCAGGTACTGATGCAGTTCTGAGTGATATTAATGTTCCCTTCCAGGCTGCTCAGAAATCTAAGGCATTCAGAACGAAATAAGGAGGATCTTAGGTGCTCAATGAAGAGGTCAGAAAGCATCCCAAAAACATTGAGACACTTTGAGAGTGGCACCTCCCTACATTATTTTTGAACGGTCTTGGGAGTCTGGAGAGCTCCCAGTCAACTCAAAGCTGGCAAAGGTTTTCCCAGTGTTCAAGAAGGGAAAGAAGGAAGACTCTGGTAATTACAGGCCTGTCTCCCTTCAGTGCATGTCAAAATTATGGAGAAGGGAGTTACTGAAAAACACTTGGGAGACAGTGCAGTCATTGATCATAGCCAGCATGGGTTCATGAGGGGAAAGTCAGGTTAACTAACTTAATTTCTTTTTGTGACAAGATCACCCATCAATTCTGCCCCTCTACTCCACTCTCATGAGACACCACCTGGAGTACTGCATGGAGCTCTGGAGTACTGAGCACAGAAAAGACATGGACATGTTGGAGTGGGTCCAGAGGAGGGCCACAAGGATGGTCAGAGGGCTGTAACACCTCCCATATGAGGACAGCCTGAGAGAGCTAAGCATGTTTAACCTGGAGAAGAGAAGGCTGTGGGGAGACCTTATAGCAGCCTCCCAGTACTTACAGGGCCTACAGGAGAGAAGGGGAGGCACTCTTTATCAGGGAGGACAAGGGAAAGACAGTAAATATAGGTGAGATATTAGGAAGAAGTTTTTTAACTGTGAGAGTGGTGAAACAGTGGAGCAGGTTGCCCAGGGAAGCTGTGGATGCCCCATCCCTGAAGGTGTTGAAGACCAGGTTGGATGAGGCTTTGAGCAACCTGATCTAGTGGAAGGTGTCCCTGCCCGTGGCAGGGGGTTTGGAACTAGATGATCTTTAAGGTCCCTTCCAATCCTAACCATTCTGTGATTCTATGATCTAGTTGACCAAGGGAAGCCAGCAGACGTGGGGTTTTGAGATTTTAGAGAAGCTTTTGATGCTGTCTCTCACAGTATCCTGCTGGACAAAATATCCAGCATACATCTAGCCTAGTCCCTAATGTGTTGGTGAGCAATTTACTGACAGATTGGGCTCATAGAGTAAATGGCGTTTAGCAAGGCTGGCGGACAGTCACCTGGGTTCCCCAGGTGTCAGTTCTAGGGACAGTGCTCTTTAATCACAGAATCATAGAAGAATCATAGAATCATTAAGGTTGGAAAAGACCTCAAGGGATCATCAAGTCCAACCCAACAACACCTAACTCACTAAACCATGTCCCTAAGCACCACATCTACACGTTTCTTGAACGCCTCCAGGGATGGTGATTCCACCACTTCCCTGGACAGCCTGTTCCAATGCCTGATCACTTTTTCAGTGAAGAAATTTTTCCTAATATCTAGCCTAAACCTTCCCTGGTGCAGCTTGAGGCCATTTCCTCTTGTCGTATCACTTGTTATTTTAGAGAAGAGGCCAGCACCCACCTCACTACAACCTCCTTTCAGGTAGTTGTAGAGAGTGATAAGGTCTCCTCTCAGTCTTCT
>NW_010143456.1:6905-11116 GCF_000699245.1 Pterocles gutturalis
GCAATTTTCCCAGCCACTCTCCCCCGAGCCTGTAGCATTGCAGGGGATTGTAGTGACCAAAGTGCAGGACCCGGCACTTAGCTTTATTGAACCTAATAATGTTTTTATAAATTATCTGGACACAGGAATCAGATGTACATTAAGGAAGTTTGGACATAATACGAAACTAGGAGAAGCTGTGGGCTGCCTTAAGGGTAGAATGGTGTTACAGAGAGATCTGGTTAGGCTGAAGGGCTGGGCAATTAAGAACCATAGGAAATTTACCAAGAGCAAGTGCTGGATTCTCCACCTGGGACAGGGTAATCCTCATTATATGTTAAATTTGGGGGATGTCATACAGGCTGGAGAGAAGCCCCACAGAAAGAGATCCGAAGCTTAGAGTTGATGGCAAGTTGAATATGAGTCACAGTGTGGCCTGGCAACCAAAAGGGCCAACTGCATCCTGGGGTGCCTCGAGCACAGCATTTCTGGCCAGTTGACGGAGGTGGTTGTCCCACTCTGCGCTGCGCTGGTGCAGCCCCGCCTAAGTTCTCTGTACGGTTCTGGGTGCCTCAGTATAGCAAAGACATCAAACTATTTGAGTGTGTCCAGAGGAGTGCAACCAAGATTGTGAAAGGTCTTGGGGGCAAGACTTATGAGGAGCAGCTGAGGTCACTTGGCTTGTTCAGCTTGGAGAAGGCTGAGGAATGACCTCATGGCCGTCTACAACTTCCTTAAGGAAGGCAGCAGGGGGAGAGGTAGTGATGTCCGCTCTCTGGTGACCAGTGACAGGACGTGAGGAATTAGAATGAAGTTGCATCAGGGGAGGTTTGGACTGGACATTAGGAAAAAGCTCTTCACTGAGAGGGTGGTTGGTCACTGGAACAGGCTCCCCAGGGAAATGGTCATGACACCAAGCCTGTCATAGTTCAAGGAGCATCTGGACAACGCTCTTAGTCATACGGTTTTGTTTCAGGTAGTCCTATGAGGAGCTGGGAATTGGACCCAGGGATCCTTATGGGTCCCTTCCAACTTGAGATATTCTGTGATTCTAGCAAGTTTAGATCCAGAGAGTCTTTTCAGAGCTGCACCTGCAGTCTGTGTCTTTGGAGGGGTGCAACTTTGCTGTATTTAAGTTTTTTCTGTTTCTTGGACTCAGAGCAGCTCTCAGAATCTAGGTGACTTAGTCTAAGAAATGTGTAAGAGACACCAAATGAAGTGCCTAGGAAAGCAGCTATTTATGCATATTTGAAAAGTTGGTATGTCACCTGATCCAGACATTTCAAAGTATTTGACATGCAGATACTCTTTCTTCAAAATTAGATGTGTAAAAAGACCTCTCTAAGCTTTACTCATATATTACATAATTAATTTTTCTGTTTCAGCAAAGCACATAAATGTTTTTTGATACTACTTTGGTTTTCATAAATGAACTTATTAAAGAAAATATTTCATGAGACACAGTAGAACAAGCCTCTGACCTTGTGTGAAGAAGCTGATTTTTAAATGGAAGGAGTATTTTATGTTTTAAATTTTATTTGGTTATATCAGTTTTTTAATAGTTTGTGACTTTTCAGCATTTCTTTTCTTCACTTATTTAAATGTTTAGAGTATTAATAACAGAGTATCCTTTGTGCTCCGTAAAGGTTTTATAAATTGAGCAAAGTTTTTCTGTTATTTTTTTCAGTGCAGTCAGATTGATTTGGTGTGTTACAATCACTTAGATTCTTAGATTCTAATCTGCAGATGTGCATTTCTAAATGCAAGCTGTGCACAAAATAGAAGAACAAGGATGATATAGCTATCAAAAATATGGCAAAAATATTCTATATAATTGTAAATTATGTATTGTATGTTGTATAATATATACTATATTCTGTTTATTTTATTATAACCTATAATCTATTATTACTTGCAGTTGATATATTACTATGTATAATATATACTTTAAATTTAATAATTTTCTGATTTTTTTTAAAGGCTAAAAATCACATCACGGAACTTATTTTGGCCATTATGTATTTCTTTGCTTTCCTTTCCTTGACATTCTTTGGAAATTCTGCTGTCATTTTCACAAGTCTTTTCTTCGAGCAGCCATGTTCGTTACTGATGAAAATAGTAGCTGGGGAAATTGTTTGCTTTCGCTGTTTAGAACATGTCTAAACTTGACCACTTAGCAGGTGTCTATGCAGATCAAGTTGAGGGTCAGAATAGGCTCTTAACAGCAAAGTACTAGAGGTAGTGTCAAAACTTGCCTGGGGTGCATAGCAAAAGGTATTTCCTGTCTGGATTAATAACCAGTTGCATTACTGCCACAAAGTAGAAACTGTTTGGCTTGGGGTTTTTTTCCTCCCTGTATTTTGTCCTGACTGTTTAAAGGTTCATCTTGTCTAAAGTAAAAGTGGCTTTTGAATAGCTAGGAAGTGATAGAAAAATATTTCCTTGGGTTTGTTGGCAGTACTGGAGGAAGAAGAAAGTCCAGCTGCATTAAAGGATACACACTGTCACACAGAGCCTTGTCTCTTAAAAAGCAAACAAGCAAAAAGATATTTTAAAAAAGAAAAACCTTCTGAATACAGAAGCTGGATTTTGACATTATTTCATGAGCACTTAAATGAGCTTGTACAGTATTAGCAACAGTGGAACAAGCATTTCATATAAAGCAAATGTTTTGGACTTTTACCATCATCAACTAAGTGGTGCAGCTGCATTTGGAAAATCATGCAAATCATGTGTAGCGGGGAAGAAAAAGTATTCATAATTCAGGTTATTCATCCATTCAGATTTTGTGACCGTTTTATCCCTTCCCTAATCTTTATGTATCCGTGACAACACAACTTGCTCACATTTCACAGCCAAAGCAGTTGAAAAGTGAAGGTTTTAATAACATGAAATTATCTACCAGTATTTGTAAGACATCGTACCAAAGCTATGAGCATAAAAATGTATACATATAGAGGATTTACTGGGAATGACAACTGCTTCTCATAAAACTAATCAAAGAATTATAAAAACTGTCAAGTTGTCTAGGTTGTTGTACCATTTTAAAATCCAGAGTGACCTCTTCACCACAGAATAAGCTCTTCTGATTTTAAATGACATTTTGATTACTTGAATAAATACTTACGCTACTTCAAGTCTTCATTCTAGATATGTCAGATAAACCAGAAAAAGAGCAAGGAACTAAATGCCAGTTGCTTACTTTTTCACTGTGGGGAGCTCTTCAGCAGACTTCTACTGTGGAGGCCTAGTGCAATTGCTTGTTTTTACAGACACTTTTTAAATTTCCCTTTTTATAATCAATTTACTTGTAAAATCTCTGCAGATCATAATCCATTAAATGTACATGTGAAAATAGATTATAATACTATGCTTCAGCTAAATTGTGAGTGTGGAGCTGAAAGCCAGTTCCAGTGCTGCAAAATTGTGAAGGTAGACCTTTATGCCCACCTGTAGTGCGCATAGTGAAGACAAGAAAACTTTTCTTCAGGAGGGAAAATAAGAAGGCCACTTCCCTCCGGTTTTTATTCTCTTGAGTCAGCCAGTTGAAATACAAGTCAAATAAAGTTTGCCACTCTAAACTCAGAAATATTGGCAAGCACCCATACCTCCCAAGACCACGTGTTCTAGTATCACACTTGCAGGTTACGTGTGAAGCACTGAAACTACAGTATTGTAGGAATTTGTCTGAATGTGAACTTGTAAGTAAAGGAGATATATAGCAGAACACAGGAAATTAGCTTTAAAAATTAATAACGACCTACTATTATCATTAGGTTAGTAATAAATAATGCAGAAAGAGCTAATACACAATCAAGTAGGTAACTGATGAAATGTGCATTTTGGAGCTCGAAACTTGAGTAGTATCAGAGAACGCTGATTGACAAGAAACAAAGTGAAGAATAGGGGAAACTAGGCAAGCTTATTACCTTATTTTTAAGTGGATGGAAGGTGTAATGTGTGTTTTGAGTTGACATACATGTCTGTATGGAATCCTGAAACTCAGCGTTCAGTAAAACTTCTCTTGAATTTTTCAGGAAATCTTACTAAAGAGAGGGAAGTTTGGATAGGTGGGTGGAGTTGTACCTTATTAGCTGTGCTGTTTATGGTAAAGTGTTTGCTATTAAGTGTGAAAAAACTGGGTAGAGGCAATCCAGAAGCAGAACAGAGTCAAGCAAGACGTTTTCTTACATATACCATTGTCCTCTCCAGTGTGTGGAGAGATGTGTAGG
>NW_010143456.1:11147-30197 GCF_000699245.1 Pterocles gutturalis
ATGGAGTTACTCTTTCACCCTGGTAACTTTCCCATTTCACCCCACTTCTTAACTTCAGTGTGTTTTTAACTGATGATCAGAAGTTGGATTCTTGTATTACTTGTGAGTAATCTGGTAATCCTGTTCCTTGTCTGGTCGCACTACTGAATGTGGCACAATCCCTTAGGTTTCTTCTTTAGCATCACCATTGCATCACAAGCTGTAAGACTGCAAGATGCTTTTTGTTGCAGTGAGTCAGTTATCTGCATGTGTCTGTGGCTTTTGCCCTCAGTGCCTCACGCACACTTTCCATGACATTCCTGATGCGCCCCATGGAGTTAAATTCACAAATTCTGTGTAACATTCATGCCATACCCACTCCATATATCTACGCCTAATCCTTCTCCAGCTAATGTCCTCTTTTCTCGACATTTCTGTTAAGAGTTCTCAAGGATAGGAAGTTTTGGGAGAGGCAGCAAAACCCATTGAAGAATAGAGGGATTGTATTATTGGCCTTGGCCTGCTTCCTTTACAGTAATTTACAGAAAGCAACAACACCACAGTGGCCTCTAGTGGGTTATGCAGCCTCTTGTAGGCCTCCTACAGTAAGTCTTGAGCAGGCCTGTTAAGCTGGGTTTCTGAAGAGGAAGTTGTGCTAGGGCCAGAAGGGGGTGGTAGCTGCCAGGGTCATACTGTTTTACAGCCTGGGACCTGCCAGTTGGAGAGTACTGGCTTCATGGGTGGAACTTATTTAGTTCTGACATGGGTTTATGAACAGTGTTTGGGATATAGAATAGGGAGATTAATCCATAGATTAATATGGATATCCCTGTTAGTCATCTGGAAAAGCATTTAAAGAGTAGCTAATGAAATGGAGTAACTGAAACATCACAGAGTAGAGAGGGATTGGAAGTTCTTTTTTTGGATGGCAAAACAATAATCAGCTTAGAAAACATGGCCCTAAATTAAATACAAGTTTGTAGTGCCATGGTATATGGTAATGAAAAAAATATGTGACTTTCCTTCTCCGGCAGGGGGATTGGACTAGATGATCTTTCAAGGTCCCTTCCAATCTCTAACATTCTGTGATTCTGTGATTAATTTTTCAGGCAACAGCTCTCAGGCTAGGAACTTTCTAATTACTGTTACAGACAATATGAACTTCACGGGATGCTTAATTTTGGAATAGCTTGTCATTGTAAAGATGTAGACAAAATGGAGGGAATTCAGCAGTTAGCAACAAAATTTGTCAAGGTCTGAGAAGGACTGTTGAGGGCAGATTAATTTAAGCATGTGGTATGTGGGTAAATCCCAATTAAGGAGATGGGGAAAGGAGGAGAAATGTACGTGTATAAATATTTGAATGATGTGAATTGTGTCAGGGAGAGATTTTGTCTTGTACACAGTGGTGTGAACAGAAAACATAGAGAAGAAATGAAAGCTCTGCGCTGTGTATCCAAGGAACTTTGCCAATGAAAAGTAATGCAAAAGCACCGATTTCTGTAAGGAATAAAGGAAGCCCTGTCTCAGGAGAGAGTAACCAGGCTGGACAGGAGGCCTTAAGAAAGAAATCTTGTCCTGATCTTTATTAGGATATTAGGCCCCTTTGATTGTAACTTCCATGAATTTTGTCATGGGAGAACTCATAAAACATCTTGTGTTTGGGACGGGATGACAGAAACCATCAGTGGTTCTGTGATGCTGCCTTTTGCGTTAGTGGCAACATATTTCTTATTTGGAAGACTGTTCCTTTTTGCTTCGTAAAATGTCCAGTAATAACTTTACCTTAATATGTTTGCTGGAGATGGGTGGGAGGAGATCTTTGGGCTGCAACTTATTTTACGTTTGATTTAACTGTCAGTGTAGCTGGTCAGTGGGTTACTGAAAGGGAACTTTCTTATTGGCTTTTTATCTTTCATTAAGTACATCAATCAGTTTGGAGGGCTTGCCTTTTTTTTGTTTGTTTGTTTTTTTTAAAAAAGTCCTGGCTAAATGTAACGTTTTCTAGACTAAAACCACTACCTGACATTCCTGCAATAAAATAGGTTGGTGTACAAGGAATTATAATGCTCATTTCAGGAATACTCTCTATAGACTTTCTTTTTGAATTTGCAAGTTACAGACAACTCCAGAGCAGGAATTTTTTACCATCTTTGGTTTGCACAATTAGCTGAGATAGATATGTCCCCAACTTTAGTTAAATAAATAAATTGATGTGAACTTCTAGATGACTAAGAAATGAAAACCACTGGTAAAGAACAATTGAAGGCAGGCCTTGCATGGTATGTTGATAGCTACTGTCATTCCAATGCCACTTCAGTAAAATGCACAGTGTACTGTAGGTTTCATCATAGATGAAGAATGTGCATTTACAGAAGAAAAAGAGGTTAAGATTTCTTTTATAATGCTTTAAGTATATGAATTCTGAAGATCTTGTTCTATAATTGTTTTTTAATATGTCATATATAAAAAGGAAGTTAAAAACTTCCAAATTAAGTCAGATTAAAGATCCTAAAAGTTAAAATCAGCTTAGTGTTTCATTGAATCTTAGCATTTAATATAAAAGTGATTCCTTGCTTTTTCTAATCCAGTGTAATCTAATTGCAGTTGATGAGTAAAGAGTCTCCAGTCTCTGTTGGAAATGATGCTTACGTTGACCTTGATCGGCAGGTATCTAAGACTAGATGTTTCTTTTCCTTCAATCATAGCACATCAGTGGCCAATTATTTTGCTTTATTAAGAGGTCTGTCTTCTCTTCCATCTTGAAAGGGTTTTATGGGAAATTAAAATGAGGAGTGGAAAACTAAATTTCAGTAGTTCAAGTCCTTTTGCTTTATAAATTGAGTTTACCCATTTTGTGTATTTAAAGGAGAGAAAAACTCAGTCTGGAAAGTTTAGCTGTGTGATGTAGTATAGGAACTGCAGACAGGTGCAAATCATTCAGTACTGAGAAAGAAGAATTGAAAAAAAAGTGTAATATTTGAATAAAACTTTTTCTACTAGTTACCGGTTAGTTTTTTACTAGCTTAACCTCATGCTAATTCTGTCCTACTTCCTGAGTTTTTTTTCTAATTGAGAAGAAGTATAGTACAGTGATGTTCTCTGTGTTCCTCCATCATGCTTTCTCTACAGAAGTATGTAAATTCTGGCAGATGGAATTAATTTTCATATGTCAATAGGCCCTTGAGAAATAAACTTGAAAAAACAAGATACGACGACACTGTTTGAAAAAGCCCATCTAAAATTAATCATATATAATAATGCGTATCTGTATCTCTATATATATAATATCCATGCACCTGTTTTATCAGGCCAGTTTTCTTGTAGCTATGTTTTTTAATGTTATCTTAACTGCATTCATATGCAAATTTGAAGATCCATATCTTTGAACACAAAGCCTTAGAAGGGAAATGTCTGAAAATTTCCCACAGCTTACAAGATTGTGCCCTTTTTCAAAAGGGTGGGCTTCTCCCTCACCATGTTAGTTGTATTTGTGTTGTGCAGTAAGAGTAGCTTCCAATGACTAGAGAGATTTTACCCTAATTGTCCATTCCCTGTATTCCACATTCCAGTCCTTTCTATATTTGAAAAGTAGATTGAAAACTGAAGTTATGCATTCTTTGTATCCATAAAGAAAAGTGGTATTAACATTTTTTTCAGTGTACAGAGCTGATGAGTTCTTGAGACCCGAATTCTTCAGTATTTTTTGACTCAATTTATAGAATAGTCTAATGTATTTTTGTAAGACCAAATATTACTTTTAGGTATGTTTAGTTTTTACTGTCACACAAACTAAATAGTAAGCATGTCTCCTTCTTTGTTTCTTTATAAGAGTAGGATTGCCTCAGTTTTAAAAAAATCTAATATAAAACCTAGAAGTAAAATTAATTTTACAGTTGTGTAGTTAAGAATATTTTTAGACACTTCACAGAGTGATGAAGTGATAAATGTTTGTTGTTTATGATAGCTGAAGAAAACTACAGAAGAATTAAATGAAGCACTAGCAACAAAAGAAGAAATTGCACAGAGATGTCATGAGTTAGATATGCAGGTAGGTTTGCTGTATTATACGTATTAATTTTGAAGTGGGAAAGAGATGTGTTAATTTTTAGGGAACTGAAAACAGTAAGTATAGTGTGGAAACATAATATTTAAGAGGGAGATGAAAATTGCATAGTAATTATTTTGCTTACTTGTGCTAGCAGAGTGAATTTCATTGGTTTTTTGTCTTGATGCAATGTTGCCAGTATTAAGATGATTCATACTAACAGAACTTTTTAAATTAAGGTAGGAAGGGGTTGAGCTGTGTGGTTCAGCTCTGGCATTAGAGAACTAGTGGAGGTTATGCTGCTGTAAGAGTTTCAGTTAAAGAGTTAAATCCCAGTCAGAAGTTGCTGTAGTCAGTATCAGCTGTGTATGGATTTAGACTAAGTCCTGCTGTAAATCAAGCGTAGCTCATCTGGAAGACATGAGGAGTGTAAAGTGTGAGTCCCAAAAGGCATTGCTTTTGCAGCCCTACTTTGGAGTACAATTCAGGCTTTTGCCAAGCAGTTAGGATATGTTAGAGTTAAGGAAGCTGATTTGTGTGTCATGGTTCATTTTGGCATATTTGATGACTCAAGCTCTTATTGAAGCATTTCCTTCTGTTGAGATGTTCACATTTCCATTCTTCCTCTCCTCATCCTGCATGTTAATTCTGTACTATTTAATAGTATATGAACCCATGCTTCAGCAGTTGTTTCAGTTGCAGCACTTTGGGGTTTTGCACTACTTCCTGTTTTCACAACATTGGCAGAAACTGAGTAATCTTTGGACTGTGTTCCTGTTTCAGGTCTGCCTACATTGGCCATTGGATTGAAAAAAAAAAAAACCAAAATCTAGGAAGGGCACAGCCATCCCTTGGATATCCAGACTTGGGTATTCTGTGTGATTGATAGGCATTGTTTCTTTTGGAAATCAGTTTTAAAGGCCTTATTGTGGAGGGCTAGTTTTATTTGTTTGTTGGAAAAGTGTGCCGACTTTATTATAATGACGTTATCTTCTGTGATAACTAAGACTTTTTCTTTAGATGCTTGTGCAAAATACAGTTAAGAATAGTTATATTTTATGTCTGGTATATCTGCTCCTAATGTTGCAATATGTTGTTTACATCACATAGCAATTGAATACCTATTAATGTTTCAGAATATTCTTGTGAAATATGATTATTGAAGCCTGTGTGTTTCCATTTGTGGAATGTGTTGATACTCTATTACATACACACAAAAAAATTGCTCTCTGTAGCTGGATAGCTCCGTTATTCCAGTTTATGCTTTTATTACAATAGGTTGCAGCCCTCCAGGAGGAGAAGAGCAGCTTGCTCGCTGAAAACCAGATTTTGATGGAACGTTTAAATCAGTCTGATTCTATTGAAGATCCCAACAGCCCTGCAGGTCGTAGGCACTTGCAGCTGCAGACACAACTAGAACAACTCCAAGAGGAAACATTCAGGTAGAACAGCTATGCTTAGTTAGATTGGTTTTTTTCTGTCTGGCAGCAGACATGACTTATATACTTCTGGTTCTGCTGGAAATTATGAATTGGTGTAATGGGTGGTATAACCACAGTAGTAAAGATTTTACAGTGATGTACATGTTATAGTTTACCACTTTACAAGCTCTAGCATAAAAAATGCATAATTTCTTGATGATGAAG
Source organism: Pterocles gutturalis (assembly GCF_000699245.1). Taxonomy (NCBI): domain Eukaryota; kingdom Metazoa; phylum Chordata; class Aves; order Pterocliformes; family Pteroclidae; genus Pterocles; species Pterocles gutturalis. The sequence goes on from NW_010143456.1 coordinate 16,821, forward strand.
TGCTGTATACATGTCACTCTCTACTCTCTGAAGTGATTTTGAATTGTGTGCAATCATTTTACCAATGTTTTTCAAAATCAATGAGAATGAAAAGTAGCATGCTTTCCTCTGTGTAAATTATTCTGATTGTGTTGTTAAGGTGTAGGAATTCCTATCTGAAAGTATACTGTAAGCAGTACTGTAAGTGGTAGTATTACAGCAAAGGGTGTCCTTCTCTGAGTTTGAAAACAAATTGTTTCATATATGAACGATGGAGCTTATCTGCAGTGAGCTCTTCTCTTGATTTCCATTTCTCCAACATGTGGAAATACAGTTCCTCTTTAAATAACCTCCTTGGTCCTTTCGGATGTTGCTTTCATGCTGTGTAAGTCTATTCTGCTGAAGAAAGCTGGTCCACTTCACCGTCTTTTCACTCTTGTTGCTGTACTTTCCTTGTCCTTTGTGAGTGAAACTATGGTGTTCCTTTAAACTGCCAGTTTTTCTTCTCTTTCTGTCCTCTTCTGGTTGCCCTTTTCTAATTCTTGCATCAGCTGCCACGTAACTTCTGGTTTTTGCCTGTTCTGCCATTTTTCCACTTCCTCTTGTAAGCGTCTTTCCTGCATGTTCAGATATACCCTCTCCCTTCAGTTTCCTGAAAAAATGTTCAATATTTTTCTTTCACAGCAGCTGGTGACTGGTTTTCCTATTTCTGTACATCCACCATATAGAGGAATAATGTAGTGATATCTCTCAGATGTCTCCTTTTTATCCCTCCTTATTTATCTCTGTGGTCTGAAATGATTCTTGACTTTTTACAATGAATTAGTGACTTTTTACAATGGCATGTATTGACAGGATGAGGGGTAATGGATTTAAACTGGAAGAGGGCAGAATTAGACTAGATAGAAGGAAGAACTTTTTTACTGTGAGGGTGGTGAGGCACTGGAACAGTTTGCCCAGAGAAGCTGTGGATGGCCCATCCCTGGAAGGGTTCCAGGCCAGGCTGGATGACGCTTTGAGCAACCTGATCTAGTGGGAGGTGTCCCTGCTCATAGCAGGGGGTTTGGAACTAGATGATCTCAATGGTCCTTTCCGAACCAAACCAAACCCTTCTGTGATTGTATGATTCCTACCTGAGTTTATTGTCAATTGCTCTTTGAACAGGGTTTCTCCCCGTGTGCAATATCTGCACTGCTTGTTACTCTAGTTTCAGGTTCTGAAGGTCTTTCTAAACCCTTTTTATGTGTGAGACTCATCTCCCAGTCTCCCTTACCTCCTTCCCCTGCCTCTGTAGCATGTGGTTTCTAATGGCAATTTGTGTGTGTTCCTTCTAGAGTTCTACCTGACCAAACAGCTTCCCTGATGCCCAGTGGTATTTCTTCCAGTCTTGCCTCATTATGTCCTCTGACAGTTCTGGTCTATCACAATCCAAATCTTTGTTTATGGTTTAGATGACATACTGACTATCTCTTGTCTCCATTCTTGTAGGTTCTTTTTAGACTTCTTGAATTAAGGGATAGAAGATTTTTTTTTTTCCATGCCCATACCTCTTTTTCCAGAGGTTTTTGTTTTTACTTTAATTTCAGATCAAAATCACAGTAGGACTTCAGGTTCAAGGTTGTGTCCTCTTGCATTTGTTCAAAATGCTTTGACAAAATTTCTCATAGTTATTCTCTTTGTTCACTGCCAGGATAATAATACAGCTTTGTCTGTGTATGGCATATGTAAGTAATTCACTGCAGAAGCTTTGATTGAGTTCTTTACATTCTAACTAGATAACTAAATGTATTATTTGTTTCTTCGGAGGTACTGGGGAGGCATAGATTCTTTGTAAGTAAATACTTACAATACTTACGATACCTAAATAAAGCCACCTTTGTGAGAGCTCTGCAGCATGAGAACATCTGACAGTCAGGTCAGTATTGTTGCAGGTGTATAGGAGTTGAACAACTGAACAAAATCTTAGGATAGAGATGTCATGTTCAAACTCTGTGTGCCCCAAGGTGAAAAAAGGTGGAAATTTCTGCTTGAGCTTCCATGGTGAAAAATTGCTTTGACTGAAGGAACTCAGAATTTGTCTTTTTGAGAACATACGTTACCTTGTGATCTTCCAAATAGAAAGGCTGATGTCAAATTGAGAGCATCAAAAAGAGTCAGTCTGTTTCTCTGTCAGTCTTTTTTCTCTGGGCTGCTGTTTTCTTTCACTGCACCGGAAGGCCATTTCATGTGTTTTCAGAGACGGTGAGGAAAAATAACTGTGGCTCAAGCTGAGAAATTGTTTTCTGTTTTACTTAATTTCTACAGATTAGAAGCTGCCAAAGATGACTATCGAATACGCTGTGAAGAACTAGAAAAGGAAATAGCTGAATTGAGACAACAAACAGAAGACCTCACTACATTGGCAGAGGAGGCTCAGTCTTTGAAGGATGAGATAGATGTACTTAGGTAAACTTTGTTCTATTGACCCTTTTTTAGCTATTAACTTTTGATCCATATAACTTATGTACTTAGTCTTCGTTAGCTTTTGTTTAAATAATTGTAATATTAAATATAAACACACTCTCAATGCCAAGGTTCTTTTGGATCCTTCAGTTAAGTACACAGACCACCACACAATTCTGCTTAAGTAAATTAGTTAGTTGTTAAGTACCTGATCAATAACTGTTAGTAAACTTAGCAATGCTACACCATCTTATGGTCATAACAAGTCACTCTCTTGTGTATTCTCTGCTACCCTTCTTGACTTGGGCCTCTGTTCTCACCGGGGAACTAGGCCCTTTCCTTTCCTGCGTTTGTATTATTTGGATTTTGGGTGGTGCTTTTGGTTCATCATATAATGCTGATATGAACAACACCTGTTACAGCTCCCTTTGCCGCTGGATTTTAGCACACAAAGTTGCCATGATTTTATGATGCAAGGGGTTTTATAGAGTGGGGAAGCTCCTTTTGCTACTATCCAGTAGTGGCGTCTTACTGCCGTGAGTTATACAGAACAGTTATCCACTGCCCACCCGTATCACTCTTTCTAGCAAGTCTAGCAAGGCTTATTTTAATACTGCCTTTTCTAATTCACCAGCAGCTTTCTACCAAAGTTTTCTGTCTTTGCCTCCTCTGTCATTAATATAAGGAATGAGCCCATCAGGGTGCACAATTCTATGAACTATCTGTGTGGGCAGCATGGGTTCAAAGAGTAATTCCTTGCCCCAGAGAGAGGCTCTGCACTTTGTTGGGGGTTAAGGACATTTGGCTTGCCCCAATGTCCCCTAAACTGATCATCGGTTCAATGGGGGATTCTCTAAATTTCATACGAAACTGAGTCTGTAAATTGGTTGGTTCTAAAATGAAACTGGATACAGTAATAGTAGTGAGGGTGTGGATGAAAGCTATTGCTGTTCTGGAAGTGCACCAAGCAGATTGAAAAAACTGAAATATTTTGAATGGAGCCTAGTGTTTCGGGGGGTTTTTTTGTTTGCTTGTTTTTGGATTTTTTTTTTTTACAGAATCAGGCTCCAAAGCTGTTATGGTACTTCTGTGTTACCAAATACATGCTGCCCAGGAGATAGATCTTTATGATTTTTTTCCTGGATGTCATTAAAATAAATTGAAGGGCAGAAAATTTTATTCTTTACCCTTGTAAAATGCAGGACTGAGGATCAGTTTAGAATTGAAAGGAAATGGGGGGGGGGTGAAGCTGCTTTAACTGTTATTTTAAAATTGGAAGCAGATAAGAAAGCTGTATTAGGAAGAGTGATAGTGTCTAGAAGTACCTCCATCAGCAGCTCTTTGAGTTGACAAATAGTTATGGGAGGGAAGCAGAGAATTTAAAAATTAAAACATTAGTAATAGGAGGATGTCATTCCTCTCTTGTTCTCCCCATGATATCTCAGAATGTGTTCTGCATCCTGAGGAAGCTTCAGGACATTTCATTTTGTTAAATTTTCAGAGTACAAATTTGATACAAATCTGTCCCTCCAGGCATTCTTCTGATAAAGTAGCCAAGTTAGAAAGCCAGGTAGAGTCATACAAAAAGAAATTGGAAGACCTGGGTGATTTGCGACGGCAAGTGAAACTTTTAGAAGAGAAGAATACAATGTACATGCAAAATACTGTGAGCCTGGAAGAAGAACTAAGGAAGGCCAATACTGCACGCAGTCAGCTGGAAACATACAAGAGACAGGTGAGAACAGACATCATCAATGCAACAGTTCACTGTATTGTTGAACACACTCTCTTCATAACATGGCTAATATCTCAAAGCAAAAAAGCAATTATGAACAAACCATTCCTTGCGTTTAGAAGACTTCCATGTTTTGTAGACACGACCCTTGTTCTCCTTTCCTACAGTTCTTGTCATTATTTCAAGTTTACATTAGTTTTCCAATAAGCAGTATTTCTTACTTGTAAAAAATCAATGGATGTTAAGTTTTGTTTTTCTCAGATTATTCCTGATTTGTATTTGGTAGTGGAGCTTGAATTAGAGCCTTTTCTTTCAGAAAAAGTATCAACTTTTCACTTACAAACTTTCAGCAGTGAGGAATGCACCACAGCTGAGGTAAGTTATTTCTGTGGTTAGATAACCTCTTTTTTTTTTTAAGGTTCTATGTCTGGTATGTCTGAATTTGTCCGGTTACAAAGAGAGAAGGACGCATATCATACCTGCTGTTCATATGCACCCAGCAGAGTACAAAATGTGTTAACAGCACACTGTCTGCAGTGAAAGGCGTCTGTTTATCCTCCTGCTTACCAAAGTGACATGTGATCCTGTTTCTGTAAAGGTGAAGATGTGCTTCATCTTCCTTCTTCCTTCTACACTATATTAACATGACATCATTCTGGGATTCTTGTTACAGGGCCAGACAGAATGTGGTTCATTAAAGTAGTAGTGCCTGCTCTGTATTTCTGCCTGCTCATCAGCTCGAATGCTCATAGAATCATAGAGTCATAGAATGGTCAGTGTTGGAAGGGACCTTAAAGATCACGTAGTTCCACCCCCACCTGCTGTAGGCAGGGACACCTTCCACTAGATCAGGTTGCTCAAGGGCTCATCCAACCTGGCCTTGAACACCTCCAGGGACGGGGCAACCACAGCTTCCCTGGGCAACCTGTTCCAGTGGCTCACCACCCTCACAGTAAAAAATTTCTTACTAATATCTAATCTAAATCTACCCTCTTTCAGCTTTAAACTTGTCCTATTGCTATGCTCCCTGATCAAGAGTGCCTCCCCATCTCTCCTGTAGGCCCCCTTGAAGTACTAGAAGGCTACTATAAGGTCTCCCCACAGCCTTCTCTTCCCCAGGCTGAACAACCCCAGCCCTCACAGCCTGTTCTCATGTGGGAGACTGGCCCACTGACCATCTTCATGGCCCTCCCCTGGACTCGCTCCAACAGGTCCATGTCCTTCCTGTGCTGAGGACTCCAGAGCTGGATGCAGTACTCCAGGTGGGGTCTCATGGCGCAGGAAGCCCTATACATCACCTTACAGCAGAATAAAAATATAGGAATAACCACTAATACCATTGCAAGCCCAGGAGCAATATGTGTCCCTAAGAGCTGATGGCTTTTCCCCTGCACCTGGCCATTCTAGTTATTAAGGCAACTAGCTTCAGCCTGTAATGTAAATACAATCCAAATGACTCCGCCAGAAAAAAAAGAACTGGGACCAGAAAAATACTGAAATAACAGACAATCAAAGGGAAAAGTAAATGTAGAAAGCAATGCCTTTCACATATGCATAGTGTCATGTTTACTGGCAACAAATATTTCACTCCGTTGAACAGCTGAGCATGTGATATAGTTGTGCAACCTTGACATCTGCATCTGATTGTACTTATTTCACCAGCAGTAAGGATTTTGGAAGGGGCAGTCCCATCACTTGTGTTGCAAAAATAGTCCTCCTTTTCTTCTTCATTCCCTATGTTTTTTGGGTGGGATTTCATGTCTGAGGAGCTGCTGATTTGTACAAAACCATTCCACTGGCTGAGCCTGGAATAAACCTCAGGTGTCTCATGGCAGATGTGGGTTTTCTTCAGCTAACCACAGTGCCTCAAAATGAACACACAGTGTGTTTGCCTTCAGTGTCTGTAAGGCTGGACCACTTTTGAGACCTGCCTGTGAATCATGAGCTGTCACAAAATTAATTTCTGGGAATCCTAAATTGTGCTTTAAGAATTAAGCCAGGTTTAAGGATTCTGATGGTATGTCACTGCTGAGCACTGGTGTGCCCCTATAATGGAATGCTTCTTGTATGGTGTGTGAAGGATCCAACCCCAGTCATGATGAGGCCATCAGAGGAGTTACTTCCTTGGCTTAGAAGGTCTGTGCTGTGCAGATGAAAATGCTTTGTTCAAACTCTAATAATAATATGCAAGGAAATCCCATCTTCACCCCACCCAGCAGTTTCTGTGAGATGGTTAGTGGTGGTGTGTTGTGCTGGGAGGTATAATAGTATTTATTCATTTAAGATATTTTGTTCACTTTTCTGAAAGCAAGCACAAGAATTTTCTAAGAAACTCTTTATTACAGCATGAAGAATTGAAATGTGAATATTCCAGGATTATTTTTTTGTAATTTTAATTCAGCCCCTTTGTGCATGTGCATTCTGATTATTTTTAATAGTACATCTTGCTTTTCTTTGCTGCAAGATTCCTGCTTTACTCATTCCACGTGTCAGATAATGCTCAGTAAATGTGATGGCAGTTCATTTTTTTTTTAATCTTCTGCTTTACGATTTAGCTGTATATCTTTCCATACACTCACAAGTCCTGATTCAAGACAGTGTATTTCCTGCTGTGTTTTTCTACATACCATTACCATAGCATGGGTGATTATAAACATTAATGCATTTGTTTCCACTTGAGGTGAAAATACACCTGTTTTGCAAGTGCAGGCATGATCACAAGTGAAGACCTGCATTTTTTTCTTTATACCTGCAGTTATTCTGATAGGCCCAATGATGAATGTCACAACTGAGAAACAAAATATTTTCATATCTAACATTTTGATATTTTTTTTTAACCCGATAATCTCAGAAATGGCAGGCCTGTGCTTTTTTTTTTTTCACCCTTTGATTTTAAAACAACAGCAGGAAAGTCCTTCTCTAAGACCTAAGACCATGTAGATCTTTAAGCCTGGTAGTTATTTTGCTATAGCTATACACATTGAAAATAAAAGGTAGTTAGAACCACTATGCAGTCTTAATGTAGGTATGGCTACTACTTTGCTTCGCAATTTAGGTTAGTCACTTTCTCTGTAATCTAAAAGCAATGAAAAAGCTTTCTTATGAATTGCTTCAGAAGAAGCTGTACGTCTTTAGCTGAGTCTTCTTTCAGCTTTTGTGCTTGCAGGTCAGGCTTTATTCAGCTTACTTGCTTCCATGCTCTTTGCATTATGAACTTTACTAGTGTTCTGAGAATGAACCTTTGCTAGTAAAGGCTGAGAGTTTTGCAAAGGCAAGACTTCACTGACTTGCCTCCCAGTCACTGATCATTTCTGCTCAGCTTTCAGATTTCTGTGCATTTAATTTTAAAAGCTCTTTACTGATTTGTAGTTGAAAGTATATGCAATTTTGTTAGCAATGTTTCCTTCTGAAGTAAAGAAAACTTTTTACGAGCCTGTGGCTGAATCTTTGTTAGTGTATTAAAAATTATTAGGAAAATCTCAGATTAAGAAATGTTACCTGGCTGCGTAAACTGGTGGTTGAATTCCAAGTGAGCCATGTGAAGCAGTTAACAAAAGGTGGAGATAATTTGCTTTCTTCAGAGTTTTTTCTTTTTCCTAGGCTTCTCAGAATGAAGGAGGATTTTTCTACTTTTCCTAAGATCTTTGATCATAGAACTATATAGCTTTTTTCTGTAAACCATGGTTGGGCTTAAATTCTTGTTTTTAGATGTAGTGAAAATACTTCACAGTTTTTTGCTTCTTTTGCTTGTGCTAAGACCTAATATTTGAATGCTATTTTGCTGAAACACAGAACAACTGATGAAAGCAGTTTTTACTATGCCGTATAGGTAACTATTTCACTTGTTTTCAACGTGACTCATGGTGCATGGCAGTTGGCTACTTTGTCGTGTGTATTTTGTTTTAATACTAATATTTGCAGACAAATTATTAATTCTTGTTCTCACAGGCAGTTGAACTACAAAACAGGTTATCTGAAGAATCCAAGAAAGCTGATAAATTAGATTATGAATGCAAACGACTGAAAGAAAAAGTAGACAGCCTCCAAAAAGAGAAAGATGTAAGTGCCAAGGTGTTATTTTTTGGTAGTAGCAATAGCAGCTTTGTGTCCTTTATAACACAGAGATATGGTAATTATAGTTAGCCACTTACAAGAAGCTTTTTAAATTAGGAAGTCTTTTTTAACATAAAATTTCCTTTTTAGACCTAAGAACAGTAAAACATGGGATAAAGTGACTGTGCAAAAGTCTATGCAAACCATTTTTAAGAGAAGCCTTCTTATTTGGAATCCAAAGTTGTTTCTTGACTATTTACAATGAGACAGTTAATAAATACCCAGGGTAATTGTTAATGTATTCAGAAAAATTATTTAAAGTAGGGTTTCTTCTGCAGCATCATCCTAGAACTAAACTCCTATTGTGTTTTTTCTAAAGCGTTGTTTGAGGTACCATCAGCATGTTTCTCTTTGTGGAGTCATAAGTACTGCAGCAAGAGGCTTAGCAGTTGTGTAGAGGGACATGTCCTCTGTGGCAGTTGTGCCTTTTGTCACAGCTCCTTGTTGATCCATCTTGTACTGCCAAAATGGAACACACAGGGCAGATTCCAGTCTATTCCCTTCCTCTCTGTCATTTGCTGCTAGTGATTCTGCGATTAGTCACTCTGCCCTCTCTTACCAAGACTGATCCTTCAGACTTCTATTGCACACTGTTGTTTCTCGCCAGTTTATTTCAGCTCGTTTCTTAGGATTGTATATGTGGGTGCCTCAGACTACCTCAAACCAAGGCCAGCACTTTGAGTCAGCAATTTCTTAGGCCTAAGTTCATCTGTCTGTCAATGGGAATCTCTGTAGGTTTTTCCCTCAATTTACTGTCCATGTCTTTCCGTAATTTCCAACCCCTGCACTTGAATAGCATTTGAACTGAAAATTTTCAGTTATTTTCTGTTCGTAGGTCTTTGATTTCCATATTTTTTTTAATTTTCAAACTATTATGGACACTTGTCTTTGGTATCATCTCCATCTGCCCTTCAGTTGAGATTGGAATGCCCATAGTAACTGTATTCCTACTGTGCTTTGGCTTTCTTTCCTGCTCTTTATTTAAAGTTTTGTTTTTCCGGTTTTGTTGTGTTTGACAACAGTAAGGTTGTGTCTGTGGCTTACCCATTGCTTAGTGGACCATTTCATCTTGCACAAAGGATCTGAATGACAAGCCATTGTCATATAGTTTTCTTTTACCCCCTGGCAAACAGCATTTTGGGGAGCAGATGTTGTTTTTCAGTACATTCTTTTGAATGGATATGCACCTGTGAGAAGCAGAAGTCTTTCAACATTTGAATTCTTGATTAATTACCTGTGTTACCTACTCTTTCTCTTCCCTGTTGTTACATACCTATCAGTAAGGTTGCCCACCACAGGTCACAAGCTACCCAGTGGTATCTTGTCAGCTATATTTTGGAAACAGTTACTGAAATTGATTTTGTCTTTGTCTTTATGTTCTGGCAAAGTGTGTTATTGTGTTTGATATCTTCAGCTATGTAGCTTGGAATTTTACCTCTGTGGTGTGTTGTATGATAAATACTAAGATAATTTGGTGAGTTGACTTTGTCTGTAGTGTACAAGTGAAGCCTTAGACCTTTTTCTATGAATTTAAATATTCTGGCTTTTGATTAATGGTGTTTTCTGACTCATGGTAGCAAACTGCAGAATCCTTGCTTTCAGCAGCTGAGTTTGAGCACTCCTTTGTATGGCTCTTCTTCGGTAGTATTTATAGTAAAAACAGTTTTTTCACCTGTGGGGTTTGTGAAATGACTTTCAGTGCTAAAAGAACGTACACTTTATTCAGATTGTTCTGATAGTTGCACCAGAGTTCACCTTGCAGGATTCAGAAATGCAGCAGAAGGCTCTGTCACACCCCACCAAATGTTCTTTAGGCAAAGGGATTCCAAGTTCTGGATCCATGTGGGCTGAAATGTAAAGTATACCTGAATCAAACTGTTAATAGGATGAAATGCAGGGAGCTGTCAGCTGCACAACTCCATATGTACACTGAACCTGAGGTCTGTCCTGGACCTTTTAGTGGACATGTCTGATTTTGCAGCAAGCTACAACTTGGATCTTTACATAGTTGCCATTTTCTCCTTTCATTTTTGAGTCTTGGCAACCTTCTGGACAAAAACTTGATGCTACCTGTAGATTCTCATTTTTTGCCAAAAGCAGACTTCTGGCAAATTGGCAGAGTATTTACCTGATGCTGCTTAAGAGCCCATCTGTCTAGATCCCAAGGTGGTCCAGTTCTGTTTTTCAGTCCTCTTTGGATTAAGCCTCAAGCAACCTGTTTTCTTCCATGGCTAAGATGCTGGTGAATGGCAAGGCTAGTTGACACGTGAGAAGAAGGGGATATGGAGATGCTGCTCACACTTTCACTGTTGAAAGACAAACAAAATGAAGCTAATGCAGTTTGTTTGTTTTGTTCACTGTATACTCACCTGCTTTTTATTTCACTTGGGCCAAGCCTTGGTTTCTTGGTGAAGGAAAACATCTATGGTCTCTTAATTCACTTCCCTTTCCCTTAGAATCAGCCCTGATGAGGGGAAAAGGAAAATGGCTGAGTGGCTTCAGTGGATGCTGTTTACTACCTGGTGCCAGAACTTTGTGTCACTAATATATTGATTTTGTAAGCTTATACCCTGGAATTTTTACTTCCATAATAGTAATACAGAGCAGCAACCCTTCTCAAAAAAAAACACACTGTTCATGTGGAATATATAATATTTATGTTTATTCTATTATGAAGTAGACTGAGATGCCTTAATTTGAAAATCATCTCTAGATTACATTAAATTCTTTTTAAAGTGTTGAAGGATATGCCTTTTGGCGATTCATGTACTGTTAAAGATGGATTTGTAGTGCCAAGACTGATATTAGTTTTCTTTTCAGAGATTAAGAACAGAAAGGGATTCTTTGAAAGAAACTATTGAAGAGCTTAGATGTGTACAAGCTCAGGAGGGTCAACTCACCACTACAGGTAAAGAACAAGAAAGGATATTAAATGCATCATTTCTAGAGTTTACAGGAGTTCTTTGGAGAGCATTGTGTGCACTTTAGTTTAACACAATAAATTTAAGCTCCTTTAAGATCAGTTATGAAAAGCTGCTTCAGCTATCCATAACTTTGTAGGCATTTGAAGACTTCAAATGTTATTTCAGTCAATCATAAATTTTAGTTTCCTTTCCAGTGTGTATTTCTGGTTTCTGTGTAGTTACATAATTTGCTGTAGAGAGATACTAGGTTTTCTTGTATGATGTTTTATGCATTGCATTTTATTTTGATGTGTAATGTTGCACATCTTTGTGGTTCTTAGATCAGCTAATAAGCAGTAAATACACTACAAAATTACTTCATCAGAATGGATGAAGACAGAAATAATGATTATTCTCCAAATGAAGTTGTGCTTGTCTGTCTGTCTTGCTGTAGCCTGACTCTGTCATTTTCCATTGTCTAGCATTGCTCTAAAACTGTAAACTTCTACAACATTTCTTGTGCTCTTTTGAAGAAAGTTGCTGCTCTGCTTGCTGTATTTTTTACTTTTCCTAACACAGGATTGATGCCTCTGGGAAGACAAGAGCCTTCAGACAGTTTAGCAGCAGAAATCATTACTCCTGAAATAAAGTAAGCTAACATGTGCTTTGTTTTACTAATGTCTACGATGTACCCATAGATGATTAGTTAATTTTCAGTGATTAGTTAGTTTTCAGTGTTAGAAAGTTTCTACAATTAGTGTTTATTTTTTTCCTCTCCTTCTTGATTTCTCTACAACAGGAGCTCTTATAGTTAAGACAAAATGCAGTTGACCTCCCTTGAGTTTATGTTGTGCTCAAAAAAAAACGCGGGGGGAAACAAAAAAAACCCACCTTTATCTTCACATTGTATCTCTTCCTGCAGAGAGTTCATATAGCTGCAGCTTATATGTACGTTAACAGACAAAAATGTTTGTAACAAGAACATGTTGTTGTACAAGGTAAAAATGACTAAAGTTAAGGAAGAGTAGGTTATAAATTCCATTTTGTATCATAGCAAATGTTTATCATCTATTAAGAGGAAGAACAGCAGTGACAGAGATGAAAATCGTTCTGTCTTAAGATGTTGCACGCTATGTTTAGCCTTACCAGGATGGTAAAAGTTTTTAAGACAGTCACATCTCAGAAATCTCTTACCTTTTTGGGAGATCTTTTCTTTTATCTCTAGCAATACTGATACAGTGCTTTAACACTTGGAAAGCTCAATATGGGTCAAAACATACAGTAGTAAAATAATACCTTTCTAGAAAGCTAATAGAAGAGATTTCGGTTTTTTCCAGCTGTGCTGCTATACCTTACAAGAGCAGTTCTTTTTAGTTTTGTTAAGAAACAACAAAAGAGAAGAATAACTTTTTGAGGTATTGTTAGTGCTAAGTAGGAGTTACTGCGTAAACCTTCCACATGTTTGTGTGCGAGAGGATAGGATCCTAAATGCCATAAGTGTCCAAGCATAGTGTGTGGTTTCACTGATGCTTCATCTTTGGCTCCTGAATGTGAATTCTGGATTTTATGCAAGCATACATCTATGCAGACTGTTTGCAGCTGCTAAACTTGCCTTCCATGCATACTTGGTAGAGGTGGACAGAAGCAGTGGCTGCTGCAGGACTGGAACTTCCTGATCTGGAGGGCTGGGCTGCTGCTTCTGCTGATGAAGGGGGAAGACTGCACAAGGCAGCCCACCCATAAGAGCAGCTACTACTGCTCTCTTGTTCGCTCCTTCCCTCCATAGTGACAGAGCATGGGTCTGTGCTCAAGCACCTTTCTCCATCTCATAGAGAAGACCTGCGGACAAAATGGGAAAGTTTGGTGAGGGAGATTCAGTCTGTGGCCTGTTGGTTGAACCTGAGGAAATCGGTAAGTTACATGACATGAGGAGTTAGCAGGACTTGTTGAAAGAGCTTTAAACTAGATTTGAAGGGAGAAAGGGATAAAACCAATCTCACTAGAGATAAACTTGGGGGCACCATGCCAATGTTTGAGGGACAGTGGGCAAGCAAGTGCTTCAGTCGGCTCCATGAAGAGCACATTTGAAATGTCCCTGTACTAGCACACAGAGCACCGTAGCCATCTCAGTGGAGGCAGGGCATGGAGGTGTGTGTGGCACGAAGACATAAGGGTTGTTGATGTGTTAGAAACCATGGAAGCACC
>NW_010143457.1:0-14641 GCF_000699245.1 Pterocles gutturalis
ATCGTTTAGCACTGATAATCCAGGGATGAAAAGCCTGCTACCTTTATCCACACTGTTTGAACAAGGATCTTCAAAGCTGTCCTCAACATCAAAACAGCTGGCTCTAGTTTTCCAGGAGTTACCAAAAGCAGAAGCTGAATCTTCCACAGCTCCAGTGGCTGTTCTGAAGTCATCTGTCTGGATGTTATTGAAATTGCCACAAAGACCTTGTGTGGGCGGCAGGGAAAAAAAAATACCAAAAGAAAAGAAGAAATCACTACATGAGTGGAAAAAGGAATGGCTTCTACATGAACACTCAGCTCTGTAATGGACCTCGCCTGAGAGAAATCCATTTTCCTTTGGAGACTTCCTGATGTTCCCATAAATCAGGCAGACCCTGTCTTTAGAGTGTAATTATTATTTTTCTGCATCACAGTAATGTTTAGTGATAGCAGAGGGATTGGAAGCTGCTTAAATGTGCTTCAGTAATCACAGCAGACAGAGAAGTGCCTTCCCCAAAGGCTTAAAAGCAAAGGAAACCACAAAGGCAAAACAAAACAGGTTGGAGAGACAGGATGTAATCCCATCGCACAGATAGGAAACAGAAGCACATAAAGCTTACATCATGTAAACAGGAAATTGGTGTCAAAACCAAGAAGATAATCTGAATCTCACAAGTCTCTAATGAAGGCTTGCTTTTACAAATAGAGTCTAAAAGACCTGCACATACTAAACATCACAGAGATTATCGAATTTTCTTCAGCAAATGGAAGGGCTTGGCCAGTGCTGCATTTCAGGAAGGCTATAGACTTAACCAGGGGTTCTAGCATAGCAAAGTCAATATAAAATCAAATAATTTGTTCACTTAAAGTGATAGACAAGCAGCTAGAACTCAGTTTAAGAGCAAATGGAAAGAGCATGATGTGTCCTACCGGATGTGCGATTCTGGTAAGAATGATCGACTGTTATGGAGAGCTGCATCACAGGTTTCATTTGCACTCGGATCCGTACTCCCGTTGAGCTCAAGATTTTGACAAAAAATGTAGAGGGCCTGAAGATGGTGATGCCATCTAAAGAGGAAAAGAAGAAAAACAAAGATGGATGCACCTGCAAATATTTATGAAGCTGAAAAAAGAGGAACTTCCATTTACCAGTGCAGCCAGTGTAACACTGGAATTCCCAGGGAGTCCCAGACCGGGTATCCACCTAAGTTAAATGACCTAACATTGAGCAGGATCATCTTTTCAGCGAAAGGAGCAGTAACCCCCCTCTGTAGATACAGAGAATGGACATTTACCTTTGCTTACCGGCAGCTTCACAATGAAATTGTTCATATAGATATTTCCACAGGAACATATTTTTATAGTCTGCAGGCAAAAAGAAAAATCCCACAGTAGTGAATATCTGTGACATGAGACAGACAACAGCAGCCTGACAAGCTGCATTAAGCATTAGTGTCTTCAAAACATGATCCCCTCTGGGGTCAGTGTAACTCAGTGTCTGGATGTCACACAGCAATGTAGAGCAGATCTCTAGGCCAAAACAAAAAATGGAAAACCGTCCCCATAAGTAACAGCTTTGACTGAGTGCTCTCACATACCTCAGAGCTTAGTTATCTTTTTGAGAACTGCATGTGAGATGTTACATGGAGGTTGGGATCCATCTCATTGGCAATGTAACACACCCAAAATGAGGGCTGTCTGACCCAAACTCCCTCAGCAGGCAATGGAGGGAGATGGGCCTCTCCCAAAGAACTCCTCACACCTGAGACGGCCTGATTTGTCCTCTGAAGATCCCTGTCTTCCTTCATTGACTACAGAAGGAGGTTGGGATGTTGGATCTCCTAACAAAGTCAGGACTGCACCAGTCAAACACCATCTGGACAGAATGAATCCGTATAACTTTAGGAGTGCTTAAATACCAGCCCTAACCCGGTGTCCCTTGAGTTCAGTTTGAATCATGGCATAATCTTCACTAGGAGAAGCCTCTGGCGTTCATTTGGAAAATTCTGCTACTTCACTCATTGCATTAGGAAAAACCTCAGGACTCAGAACTGTTGTAAAAAGAAGGGGATCTTTTGGTGGAGATCTTGTAGGAATCTTTCAAAAGAACCAAGTGAAAAAGCTTGAAGTCATGAAAAGGAGAGGGAAAGTCGACAAGGATAATTTTTAGCCATCTACCTCTAAAGAAAATGGAGAAGCCAGAATCCTAAAGAACTGGAAAGGAAATAACTCCCATAGAACAAAACCACTAAACACAGGCACCACATCATCTGCTGGTATTAGTCTTGCAGTCTCAGGACTGCAACAGACCAAAATGAGTGTTAGACAAATCCCATCTTTAACCTAAATAAAAGTGACATACTCTGCCTCACTGAGTAAAGCAAGTGACTTACAGTTCTTCCTAGTGTGACTAAGACATTCTTTAAGCAAGTCATTGTCTTTGATGTCCCACACTGGATGATCTCTCCAATCACCACAAATGTGTCATCAGTATTCTGAAAAGGGATGTGCAGACATTGTTAGCATGTTACAGGAAGAGAGCCAGAAGAGAAAAAAAGGTGTCTCTGAAAGGCTAAAATGGAATAATGAAAGAACTGAGGCATTTAATCCCTAACTGCAAATTACTTCATTTCACTGCCAAAATCAATAATGTTCACTGCCTTTCCTCTGCACTCTGCTTCCTTGCTGTCAACCTGCGTGGATCGCACATTTGCAGTCACTCATGTGGAATTCAATCTTTTTGCAGGAATTTTTGCTCATCCGCTTCCTTTTGACAGTCAGACATGAAGAAATCTTCAGGAGAAATGCTTAAAACTACACTAACACTTCCAATAAGAAAATTAATTCATTTAAAAAAGAGAGACGTACAACTATGTTGAAGCTGTGAAACTTGGATGCTAAGCATCAAGCTTAGCAATCCATTGCAAATGGGAAAATTTATGGGGTTTAAGACTGAGCATGTGTTGAAGTGCTTTGCTGGATTGGTGCCATTTAATTAAATTAAGTCATATAAAGCTCCAGCACAGCTTAATCCCTCATGCTGCTCAGGAGATTTAGGAGTGAAATGGGAGAATGTTCATACCTTAGCTAAGACATAATGGCAGTTGCCGTGAAAATTGAATCTCTTATTATCGAACGTTGTTATATGGAATCCTCCATCTATATGGCAACTTCCAGAACAGGGCAGAGAGATGCAGCTCCAGTGGCCTCCTTTGCAAGTGCTGTACAAACCCAAAAATGAGCAGTTAGAATAAACATCGCTTTAAAGCAGCAAGGGTGAGATAACATCTGTATCTGAATCTGCACAGACAACACTCTCTTTGGCTTTTTAGCTTGTTATTCATCTGCTTATTAAATCCCTGTGGGGGGAAGACTTTCTATCGGGCCCTTCAAGGGTGAAGGTTGAATGTCTCTCAGTGAGAGAGTTAACTGCACTGGACTGCGACTCCTTCAGAGGGACACTGAGCTGGTCAAACAAGAAATGTTTTTCTGGACCTAAATTGTTTACTTGACTTTTTAAGAAAGAAGGAACCTCTTCAAGTAGGATCTTCCAACATTTTATCCTACTGATGCAACCGTTCAGCAAGCTGCTGATGCAACATTTCAGCAACTAATTGTGGAGGACCTGAGATAATGAGCAGTTACCATTCTTGGAGCTGTGCACACAAGGGGACGACAGCCTGGTCACATCAGCTCAGGCTTTGTGAAGAGTCAGTGAGGATGTGGTTAGATGGGAACCACCACCCAGAGCCCATCAAGCTCAGTTCCTCAAAATTGCAGGTTTTGAGGAATACATGACCCAAAGGGATTTGCAGAACATCTGGCCTACCCCACCATGCACCACAGCGTATTTCATTCCTTCCCACAGCGAAGGTTAGGCCTATAGTCAAGAAATGATGCTGCGTCACAGGAGCTCAAATAACACACATGACTGCTCATTCACTAGGTGGATATCAGAGTAAAAGGTCTGGAGTCATGAAAAAGAGAAGGAAAGGTGACAAGGATCATTTTTAGCCATCTACCTCTAAAGAAAATGGAGAAGCCAGAATCCAAAAGAACTGGAAAGGAAATAAAACTGTTCTGAGAATAATATACCTGCGGTGTTATCACCTGTCACTAGTGCAGGGTTCAAGCCACAGGGTTTTTTAAATCAAATCATTCTCAAGGATCAGGACTTTTGAGATCCAGGCATTGAAACAGCCTTTTGTAGATCTCGAGGTGGTTAGAAATGTAACTCCTTAACGTGGTAGGGCTCCTTGCCTCACTTCAGTGGCCAATGCCTCTGAACTAACCACCAAAGAGTCTCATTTTTCTGCATGCTGAAATCTTGGGCTCAGTTTTTGCTGGCGGTTCCAAGTGACAGCAGTAACTATATGAGTCTGAGGACTACCTCTGAGTTGTCCTGTACTGCTGAAATTCAGACCCAGGTTTTGCACTATTATTTAAGACAAATGCTAGGAATAGGGGGGGGAAAAGGAGAAAAGAAGAGAACACAACTCATCAGTGCTCTGAAATAAATGCCTCTGCCTTGTTAGTGCAGTCAAGTTCACAACAGTACCAGTTTTGGCAGGGAGTGGAGTAAGTCCCTCCAGATGTGTAGACTTTGCCTTGAAACATGCAGGGGCAGCTGTCTCGGGGGATGCATTTTTTGCCACCGAGGTCATCAAAGATAGTTCCTGTTCAGACACATTGGCTAGTTAATATTCCTTTGGTGAGGCTGTGAAACACCATCAAAGAAGATTAGAGTAAGGAAAAGCTCTGGAGTATTCAGCATTTCTCTAAAGGAATGTTATATGCTTTAAGGAAACACCACACCACACCCTTTTGGGTGTTAATGGATGCTCAAATGAAAGCAACGCAAAACACAAAGAATAACCCTGCACGTTACTGGAATCTGTCACCGTGGACAGGATTACCCAGCAGCAGATTGCAAGGACGTGAGCCATTCTCCATCCTTTTCTAATAGTGAATCTAACAGAAATCAGACTCTCATTTTAGCCTCTACTTCATGTGCAAACTTACACATGCACATACCTGGCAATGCATTTATATCACATGTGGCTTAAGCTACAGCAAGATCTAGCCTCATTGACAGGGAGGCACCTCACCAGACATCTTCACCTGCATTCTTACTGTCTAGAGAATACCTCTCCTCTTTCCATGTCTGTATTATTTTTTTTTGTCTAGTCCTTAGAAATCTGTCTCTCCTTTCCTCCAGTGTCAGGATCTTGAATCTTTAGAGATCTGGTTCTTCCAAGAAGAAAGTTATTAAATTATGCTATAAGAAACAGTTCATTCATTGGTTTTAGTGTAAAATGTTAAAGAAAAAAAAAATTTCCACTAACTGAAAGGGAACAACCTTGTCCCTTGATGTGTGCGACCCATTGGAAGCAGTGGGCTGCCTTACCGGGAGGACAGAAACAGCCATCCGTACACGGGGCTTTACAAATCTTGCTCCTTTCTGGGTCAGCACATGTGTCAGCACAGGAGTTTCCACATTCCATGTACTCCATGTTATTTGGACATTCCTGATCTACCAGACCAAATGAAAATTACTTATGTTAATGATTTATTTATAAGAGTTCTCAAATCATTGCATCACTACGCAACTCCTTCTTCCTCCTTGCCCCCATATCTTGTTTGCAAAACTTTCTATCCAGGTATGTCATGTTTGTTTAACTTCTAAAAGAATTTTTACAGTCACTTTTACTTTATCTTTGGAGAAAACAGTACTTCTGGGAAATATGAGTTCTTTTACATCATTTTACTAGCTCAAGGTTGGCTGAAGTCATGATACAAGCAAAGGACACTGGAATCATTTGTGGAGTCATAATAGTTTATCTTTGCCTGAAGCATCAGCCATTCTGGCATTAATTTTCTATCCTGTTCCACACCAGCAGCTTGAGAAAACTACCTGTAGCCTTCCCCCCAGATTTACAGTGATTTCCTGCTCAGTAGCTGCGACTATTGAGTATGAAAGCACAGGACAGGCTACGGACAAACACACTGGACTTCTCAGTGACTTCTTCTGACTAGATACCAATATTTAAAACAAGGCTATTTATGAGTTAACCGTGCACGGTAAAATACAATAAAAGAAGTAGAGAAAACTTTGCCATGAGGAGGAGGGGGATAATATTAAGATGTAGATCTAATTTAACGAGCAAAATCAAGTTAAATTTGTGGAAGATTTTCCATTAACAATGTTGCTATCAAAGGACTTCTACAGATTTATTCACAGGAGTTAACAGAGCTCCTAGGTTTGCTCTGCTCAGATAAGAATACATGCAGACGTGTTTAACCTGAAAGAAATCTCCAGTGCTGTAAGTACTTAGAATCATAGAATCATTAAGGTTGGAAAAGACCTCAAGGATCATCAAGTCCAACCCAACACCACCTAACCCACTAACCCATGTCTCGAAGCACCACATCTACATGTTTCTTGAACACCTCCAGGGATGGTGACTCAACCACCTCCCTGGGTAGCCTGTTCCAATGTCCAATGTCTGACCACTATTTCAGTGAAGAAATTTTTCCCAATATCCAGCCTAAATACTTACAGCAAAGCTCTTTAGTTCTCCATCCCCCAGGGTCTCCCTTCCTGAGGACACAGTCTCGAGAGTACTGGTTTAGAGTGCTGCATATGCAGCTAGGAACCAAATCCGAGTGAGAAGAATCAACAGCACAGTGGCACATATCCGCAGCACAGGTCTCTACATAGGCATCAAAGTCAACCACTTTGTGGCAGTTTCCAAAATGGGACATAAGTTTCTTGCATTTTTTTTTCTGTAAAAAAGGAAAAGAAAAGCAAGACTTGACATTTTACCAACTTTCAGGTTCATGGGTGTGCATACCAATTTTTGATGACACAATTCCAGGGTCACAGGATAGATAATTTAGGTTGGAAGGGACCTCAGGAGATTATCCAGTCTGACTTTCTGTCACGAGGCCCTTTTTCTTGGACTGGAAACTATCACTCAGTTGTGCATTTTCCCACTATCTCCTTCTTTAACACTATAATAGGATATTCTTTCAGCTATAAGATCAACCTTTTGCTCAGATTCATGGGTAGACTCCTAAAATATTCAATTCAGTGCACACTCTGTAATTAACACTTGTTTCAACACAGTCTCTCCAGGGCTGTAGATCAGGAGGTTCTATACTTCTTGGCCACACATACTTACATATTTACTGCATCTGTCATCGTCCCTCCTAGGATGTCTTCCAGTGTGATCATCTGGACTCACATCAGCACACTTTTCTGATGGATCCTCTACTTTGTGGAAGTTCCCAAACTGCCTTGGATGCATTTTATACCCTGCAAAATCCCCAGACGCATCTGAATAACTCTCTGCAATTCTTTCAATCAGTTAATGGGCTATAAGGATGCACTTAATCTTTGGGCTCTGAGGCAGTATGCTCTTCACCGAAAGCCCAGAATTAACCACAGCATCCATATTGTAGAGGATGACAGCCTGATAGAACTTCTGAGCTAGAGCCAGGAATCTGGCACGGTTGTATCAAGGACTGCGGTCAGTCCGGGCATGTACAATCACACCAAACTCTTGACCTTTCTATTGCACCTCGTCACCTCCAAAGACTTCTGTTCAGTATGGGTGTATTTAATCTTACAGGGTTTTGTATTTGCATGCGTAACAGTCATACATTTTAGCTTACCTTCTACTATGGCAATGTAAAGTACAGCCTTAGGTGCATATGTTTGTAATCATCTGGAAATCTATTACTTTTGACAGGCTAAAGAAGACGGGAGCAGGAGCAGGAGCAAGACAAGCACACAACACACGTATGTAACCATTACACTAGCTAGAGGGGTGCATCCTCCCAAAGCATTACCAGAAACTTGATCCTGGGTGTGAGAAATCTTTCTGACAAAGTTTGAAATGTGCAGATTTTTATGGAGAATATGCATAAATTGCCATTCTATGAGGTTTTGGACTTTTTTTTTTTTTTAAAAAAAAGCTTTACTAGACAGATTTCTGGCCAGGTCTCTTCTCCTGTACTGGATCAGTCCCTTAACTAAGCACAGGCCTAAGAGAATAACTCCCACAAAAGCATTGTTTTCAGGTGCTTTACCACTAACTTTTCTGGAAACAGAAGCGCTTGTAAAGCCCTGAGCTCTTGGAGCCTGATTTACCAAGGACCTCAACTGACATTAAAGAGTATAAAGTTTCAAGAAGAGCTTCTCAATGCAGAAATGGGATTTTTCTTCCTGGTAATTTTTTTCCTCAAGAGAAAAGAGTCTGAAAGTGAAAAGAAATTTTGGACCTTGACATGCAGTGGATCTTATCGTGGGCAGGCAGACTGGCTGGGGGCCACCGAGGGAGAAGGATGTGTTCAGAGCAGAGAGGAGGGATGTGGGAGGCCACCTGGTCCCTGGGTGTGGGAATTTGTTATCTGTGCAACCAGATGCATAAAGGAAGAGCCTGTTTTTTTCTGAGAAGCAGTGCTTCCCAGTAGCAAACTGTTTCTTCAGAAAAATTTGAGCCAGGTTTAGTTTTTACCTATTGTGTTTGAGAAGGGTAGAAACATGACTGAGATGCATCCAAAAAGCTTAATATGAAACATGAAAACGAACCCCAAATCTATCACTACAAGTGGTACTTCTAATCAAATCTCAAGATTCTTTCTGAATGGGTGAGATAGATGACAATATTTTTTCTGGTGATTTAAGAAGACTAGATACTACACAAAGGGATGTTATAACTTCAGCTTCAGTCCTGCAGCTAATATCCCAGGCTGCAAGTTTTTTTCCACTCATACAACCTGCTGCAGGGTTGTAGCCTCAGCTGTTTGCTGTGTTGGCCTCTCTCCAGTTGAGTGCAATATCTGAAGGTGTCAGTGGATGGCATCACGGGTTCTGCAAAGACGCTCAGTGAAATCTCTCTGGCTTTGCAATGACACTTTCATTTCATTACAGAGGCAAAAATAATCACACCATGCAATTAATTTGAGTTAAAGAGGTTTGCGACTCTTGCAAGTTTGCAAACAGCAGAGAAACCCAAATCATCCCAGAACCTCTTGAAATACTTCTCCTGTAAATGAAACGTTTGTGTATTTCAGAGTGTCAGGAGACCTGAAAGCCTGCTTAGAGGAAACACGTCACATATTAACAGTTCTATGTGGAATATGCTGTATTCATGGCCTACCGTCCAAAATCAAATCATTCTTCTCCTTGCCATCATAGTTCCCACACAGACCACATACTTTCCCTTTATATGTTTCTTCCAGGTCCAGCTACAAAACAAAAGGAAAGAGCAAACCCAGAGTTTAAAGGCTTTTTGCCACATCAGCAGCACATGTCACAAAGCGGTTCACGATAGAAAAGCACAGCAGCAGAAACGCTCATTTATCAGTTTGTAGCTGCCTCCTTTTCTGTTACAAACCTGCCATAAAACATACCTGCAGACAGGCTGAATTTAAATGGTGAGATAATCCTCTAGCAATTGTCATTCCTACCTACTAAAGAGCTAACTGCAGCATGCTGAATACTGGACTAATCCTTGGACCAGTGTCTCCCAGCATAGAGTCACTGGTGTATAGACACGTGGTACCTCTTGCAAGGTAGACAGCCCCACTCCGGGCAGGTCAGATAGCTGTGCTCTGACACTGGATGCTGTAAGGTGGCAGGTTCTGGTCAGCTTTTAGACATATCTCATGCTTTTTCTAGTCCATAGGCTAAACTGAAAACTTCATTGCATTTCTAGGGGTGGGTCTTCCCAGTGTAAGTTGTTCTGCCTATATCTGAGGGCAATGAAGAGCCAGGTTAGCACGTTATTGCCTTGCTAGATAAAGCTATTGCACCCCATCACTCCTACATGCTTGGAGGGTAGTACTGACATCACCCAGGTCCACCAAAAATAGGTGGTGCTTTTTCTTCAAAATTGTGTCCACTCTACAGGTGGTGCCTGTACCTTCAGGTATTAATTAGTACAGAGGAAGGGGGGAAGCAAATACTTCATTAATCAGAATTAGAATATAATTTGATTGCTTCCTGATTTTTTCCCCTCTCTATTCACCTTCTACTCTGTCTCACTGAACTGCAAAAGATGCCATACGACCTTCATTTCTTTAATCTCAGTCCTGACCATGGAGGATAAGTGTTCACACCCAGAAGTGTAAACACATTGTTGCAGAAGAGGATATTTTGGGGTGGATGTGTAGAGGGGAACTCCCGCATAGCAAGGCTTTGGAATGAGAGAGGCCAAGGCCACACAGATTGGTTTCCCACACAAGATGTGCATTGAGACAGAGGGTAACAAGCAAGTCAGAGCTGGAGGGACCAGCTGTGCTGCTGCCAGCGCCCCATGGAGGAAGATAACCACAGAGCTGCTATCTCCAGGGTTGACAGTGGCACCTTTAGTCACATAAAATTAACTGGGAACACCTGGGGGTTGTGACTCCATGCCCCATGAAACTATTACCCAGTTTGGTACATCCCTATCAGCTTATGGAGACAGCGATACCTCCTCCCCACAACCTCTTGTATCAACACAGCGCCTGCCTCCAGCTCTGCTTTTCGTCATTGAGGAGGTTCACCAAGAGAAAAATAACTAACTGGCTCTTCATACTAGGAGAGTGTCAGCCCAGTTCCACTTGAGTGTCAGGCCCAGCTTGGAAGTGACTTGGAAGTAGGCACACGTGTCCTCAATCAGGATGCTCTTCAAGCTGAAGGGCAGGGGGATCCTGGAAATCAGAGGGAACAAAACAGATTGCATTGAAAAAAGACTGATTAAATCCTCTCCGAGACAGAGGGGAAAGAAAAAAAAAAGGGGGGAAAAAAAAAAAAACTAGAGTCAAAAGGAGCTAAATAAGCTGTGGGGACATTCTTTTCAAGGTCAGCTGTCATCCACACAATGCATTACATTTAGGTATGATCACCTCGTCCTCTGTGACCTTTTGCCAACCTTAATGCACAACACAATGTATTTGGGTCACGAGTGTGTCAACAGTACATTAGCCACTCTCCTGACACCAATGCAGCTCTGCTTGTGTATGTATCCTGAGGACCTAGCCCAAGAGGTTATAAGGAGCAAGTTCACAACACTGGGAAAATGGCCCTCCACATGAGGATACCGCAAGTTCTCATCATCCTTCCAGGCTTTCCTTGACATTTGGGAGTCACAGAGGTGTGAAAAGAGATCTGTTCTGTTACTTAAGTACTGACATGACTCAGACCCAGATTACTTTTTCATCTCACCAAGACTATTACTGTTCATTTTCACAAAGCCTGAAAAACTTAGAAAATCAGAAAATGTCTAAAAGATAGGAGATTTCTTGCCCCTTTGATTTAAAGATATATCTGGGCTTTGCTACTATAATTACAGCTCAGTGATGCTATCCTATATTTGGTTGTTTCTAGAAGGCTGTCAAGAGAAGACAGCCCATATGCTTGCAATTTTCTCTCCAAGAAGATACTGAGGGCTTTTCCCAGAGTCAAAGCTTGCCTTGGTCCTTCATAGCTATATGCTGAGAGCCCATCACTGCACATCTCATGAGGACTGCGCTTAAAATTGTGCCCAAATTTCAGCTACTGTTGTGTATGACTTTTGACTTATGAAGTGTTTTTACCCTTCTGTTTGCAGTTTGCTTTCTGGTTCATTTCAGATGGGAATTAAAGGTGTGTATTTTGACTTCTGAAACTTCTATCTTGTAAGAAGATCCCAAGGCAAGCTGTGATCTGTAAAGCAGTGGAATCTTCTAGACTTATCTCTCTGGAAACAGAAAGCTTTTTATAAAAGGACCATCTGTTCTTGAACAGCAACATAGAACAAAGAAAAAAAAATACAGTTTCTGCAAACTCAAAACCTTCTACAAATTTATATAAGTTTCCATGCTTCTTGCCTCCTCCACCACTACGGGGTGGACTCTTTGCAATTCAAAGTGCCATGAACACATACACAGCCATTAGCACCTCTGCAGAACAGGACCATTTTCTACACAGACCACCTGTTGCTACTACATAGCAATAGAATTTCTGCACAATAAAAACCACAGTATGGTCTTTACTCACTTGTTCCCGTTCACCGTGATGCCTGTCTCCTTCACCTCCAGGATCACTCCATCGATGGTGGCGGTGAAGTAGATCAGGAAGCTGTTGGTGGCACTGCGCCTGATCTGGATGTTGAAGTCCTGGTAGCTGTCATTGCAGTGTGAAGCAAAGACGTATGTGCAGGTTCCAGGAAAAGTGAACTTAACATGGTCAAATGTATGGAAGTGGAAGTTGCCCCAGGTGGCACATTCACTCCTACTGACAGTAGAGACCTGGACTAAAGAAAAAGTCATAGGAGTGGAGCTTAGAAATCCACCCCACATGAGGTGCTTTGCTTTTTTTTTTTTTTTTTTGTTGTTGAAAAACATTAAAGGAGAGGTTTTCAAAGACAAAACATGTTAACCTGTGGAAGATACTAGCCTGTGGGAAGGAGTTTCATCTCACTGAACTTTTGAAGTCCATGCCAGAGATGCCTCCAATGTGAGCAAGATGAGCCCACGCCCCTTTGGAGTTAATGGTGAGAAGCAGAAGAGGTTCAGCTTCCCTACCTTATGTATCTACCTAGGAAGGAGATGCCCAAAGACTGCATGTTTCTCTCCATTGTCTGTAGAGGTTGCTGAGGGGTGCCAATGTAGATGGCACCACTCAGCATTTACACTGTCGGTATCTCAAATGAAGTGAGGGGAATCCCATCCTGGTTGCCTAAATCTCATTTCCACTTCTGAAAACCTGCTTCTTAACACAGGTAAGACTTTGGTCCAAAGTCCTGAACTGCCTCCTTTCCAGGTGACACTACAGATGGCATGACTCTGCAGCAACACGGCAACCACTGACCAGCAGCTGAGGTTGCCACCAGCTTCAGCAGCTGGCTCGTTTCAGCAGCTGCTTGTGTTTTATCTCAACCAAAACTCATGTCTTGGACCTCTGAGTTAGACCTCTCTCAAAGGTATTGATACATACTTTAAGTGCATGTAAGAAATCACCTCAGAAAGTAGTTTTCATACCACTGAGCTGCACAAAACCAACATGAATCACCTTGAATTAAATAAGATATGCTTGCTACAAAATGCTTTGCAGCATTTCTTTAAGGCCCATCTGGAAGAATCTCAAATAAAAATGGGAAAATTCCTTTGTGTTGCTTATGTATGTTGTTGTTATGTATGTTTACTCAGTGAACTCTAAAATATTATTTAATATTCCTACCTGAGAACCAGCAGAGGAACACTGAAAAATTCAGATCTCAGTGTTAGAAATGTGCCAAGAAGCCCTTAGAGAAACAGCTTTTTAAAGGGACTGTAATCTGCCATAGATGTTTGCAGCACTCAAGTGGAGAAGGGTAATTCAGCACTTTTCTACACAATAGTGAGGGGAAAGGAGAAAGTTTGGTTATTCTTGTGAGTGGAGTTGCTGGAATTACTATGACAGCAATAACTGCCACATCAATTGTTTGTGTACTAAGCAACTGGGAAAAGCGTAAGACATTCAAAACCAAACCAGGAGGCAACAGTGCAGCAGACCACAAAAAATGTGATTACTCTTAATGCAGTATTTCATACCGGCCAACCAAGCCTAGCAGGCACTGTGGTAACATACTTCTATAAAGATTATATGTGAAAAGTGTTGAAAAAGGTGTCACCAACGTTTTTATGATGCAAACTGCATCCACAGAGTCTCCTCTTTAAGATTAGTCACTTAGGACACCAAACAGTTGATAAACTACCTAGTAGTGAAAGAAAAAAAGTAAAATACTTTAATGGGTGACATTAAGGCTGAAAATGTACAATGTCAAACAGTATCTGGCATGCCTACAGCTCTTACATGAATATGTTACACATTCTCATTTGACAACTCTATTTGTCACCTATGGAGAGCAGTATGTGAGCAAATAATCTGAGAATTAGATTTTTTTCTTACCTATCTGAACTGGTTCTTTGCCCTTGCAACAACTCCAAATTAGGCAGAAGATCCAAAATGACCTCCCCTTTTTTATTTCCATCTTGCCATGAAGCGGTAAGTTGAAAATCTTTCCAGGGAAGTGTTTTTTTCTTGGCTTATAGGCAGATTTTTATAGTCCAGGAATTTGGCGTGAGAACAAAACATTGATGGCAGAGTCCCTGAAAGGTGGAGCTTCATTCAATTTTCTTTCAGTGGTTCATGTTTAGCACCCAGCAACCTCCTGCTTCTCACACAACACAGGTACCCAGTTATGTCTTGCTCTATGCGGAGACAAAGAGCTGTCCTTTTCTTATTTCCTTTCTTTAATATAGGTCTCCCCACCCCTAGAGCGTTGGTTTTTCTTTGGCAACAATAGTTTGTTGGGTTGGGTTTTTTTTGTTTTTTTTTGTTTTTTTTTGTTTTTTTTGTCAGAACATCTGATTAGTAACATGCAATCATTGCACTCTTTCAGAGTCTTTCCCTGTCTTGCACATCAGGACAGTCCCTCAGCGCAAGAAAAAGTGTTTGTTGCCTCTGCTAGCTTGATAGCAACTTCTAAACGTTAAAGAAAAAAAAATATTGTAAGGTCAAGCATAATATATGGCTTATTTAGAGCAAAAGCTTTTGACAGGAGGGCAACGTCCTTTAAGAATTGTAACCAAAATATCTTACAAAAAAAAGGCCAGAGATTTACTGCTTCAACAGACCAGGAATG
>NW_010143457.1:14672-38837 GCF_000699245.1 Pterocles gutturalis
CCACAAAGTGCAAACTTCTCACTTCTACAGCACAAATAGGATTTAGCTGTACCAGGCAGGCACGGGAAACTCCAAAAAGCTTAAGGGAGAAGTGCCGAAGTCCCACCAAAATGCAGACCACAATTCATTCCTTCCCCTCCTAAATTACGCTGATCAAAAGGGTCCTTTGGTGCTGTCAGAGCACTTCAATACCCTATCACATAACCCACAAAAAATCCAGAGGACTCAGTCATGAGCTGATTCTGCTGTAGGACAGTTCTTAGACATCCTCTCACTGATGTCTGATGTCAGTAATTTTAGGGTTTCTCTTAGAGGTTTACTTGCTCTGTTGGCACAAGCTGACCTAACATTTCTTCACCTTATCAGAGGCGAACTGCCTCTGACCCAGAGGAAGCCTCTCACCTTGTCCCAGCAAATCAAACACGAGTAACAGACCTTCCCCCACTTTGGGAATATACTAGTGCCAGAAGGATCGGCACCAGTAAGTGGACACAAATCCAGTTTAAAGTGGACATAGGTTGCACTCTTATTGCACGTCCCCAGGTAGAGTCTGTCCATGCACTCACTCACTGGGGAATGTGCATTTTATCTGGTTGATCCTTGAGAACTGAGTTGTGCTCACTGCTTTACCAAGCTTTCCAGCATCTACAAAGTTAAGTATCCTGAAGCTGGCCCACTGCTTCCTCCAGCTACTCCCCCTGCTTACTGGTTGGCTTACAGAACTGCAGGTGCAAACGTCTGCCAGCTGAAGATTTGCTGCTGCTGGTGCTCTTAAGAAAACCCTGCGCTAGCGGGCAAGATCATTGTGCAACACATGAAACATGAGTTCACGTTACCCCTTTCCCACTGTCCGTGCCCCATTAATTCCATTGTCAGTCACACTCCAGGCAGGGCACTACTGGAAGGTAAAGTCTGTTCTTGAAGCCCTGCCATTTTGGCTGGAATACAGAACAAACAGACTTTACAGCACCGGGGATGGAATAGGCTTCTCCTGCTTTGCTTTTTAATCACAACACATCTTCCCTGCTGATCTCCATCCAAATAGTTACAAGGCAAACCAGCAGAATAGCCAGTAGATAAACCCAACCACAAGAATATGACATTGTAGGTATGAGGATGATCTGAAATATATGACAGGGCGATAGTCAAATTCAGCAGATTCCCATGGTAACTTTAAAACTGAGGTCTCATTCAGGCCACAGAACAGTGTTAATGGGAGGTGCGGGGAATGGCCGTGAAGCCCAGGAGAAAAAGCACACAGACCCTGACAAAGAGAGCTTAGTTGAGGATACTGATGGAAAGCTGAAACCTATTAATTTTCCCAAATCAAAGCTAGTGTCAAAATTCCAATGCAGACCTCTGCTGAGATAGAGTTATTTTTTTTTTAAATCATGGTCCTCTGCCTCTCCCATTCCCACCCAGGCTATCAGGGCACCTATTTCCTTCATATTGTAGGAGTGCAGAAAGAAATGTATGAGTATGATTCCTGACCCTAGGAAAAAAACCTCTTTATTCCCAGAAGGCATCACAAAAGGAGCAGGAACCACATATGAGCTACTTGCCAAAGATAGCCTTCACGTTGGAGTAGTCCTTAGATGACAAAGACACGGTGAGGCTGACCACTGCAACTCCCAGCCCTGGGTCTTTTACACGTTTGGGGGTTTGGGGGCATGCCAGGGTGGGCAGAAGGGATGAGCCTGAGGCATGATTTCCCCCTGCAAGCCCCACTTAGCACTTAGGGGCCTGGGAAAAACATGAACAACACATGTGAAAACAGTGTCCAAGGAACAGACCGAATAAAACAAATAATTAATCAAACCACCATTCACTTATGCAGAAAAAGTCGTATTTGCCATCTGTGATCTGAGAAAAGCAAGAGCACATCTCTTGCTACTAAGAAAAAGAGGAAACCCAGTCCTCTTGCAGCTAAACCTAGTAATTTTCTTACCTCTACTTGTCTGCTCTGTCATTTTTGTCATTCCTTTGCCATTTCTTGGGAAGCAGAGTTCCTGTCAGTGACTAATCAGAGCTGCTGCTTCTGTCTTCTCTGCAGAGTGCTGGCTACACGCCTTAGGAATCACTGGATGCTCCAATCCCCTGCAATGATTTCAGGGCTACTGACAGGGGAAGGATATTTGCATTCAAATGAAGTTTTTATATTCAAGTATGGCAACACTGAGGTTTTCAGAAAAAAAATATGTGTTAGCTGTTCAGAAGGAAATGAAGACTGACAGGGAGCTGGTGAATATGTTGATCACTTACCACCAAATCATTGCTATTGCAAGGACGCAAGTTCTAACTATTCCCCCTGCAGTGACATACTGGGATTAATAACTCTTCCCTTTATTGGGCCCTGCGGCATAAGGGGCCTTCACTCTGCTGCAGCTGTACCAGCAAGAAGAACAGTTCCTCTTGGCCCCTGTACAGCCCATTTCATGGATCATTTGCTATTAAAGGGTATGTGATTTTAGTAAATATAACAGGCAAATATTAACCCAGCTTCTTTATCGCCACTGACTCACTGGAGATAAACCATCATGAAGCTGACGTAACACACCAGTGACTCACATCTCACACGTTTTGACACAAACCTGGTAAAGAGGCACTCAGACTGGGGGCATCTGGTGGATTAATGCCATGCACAGCCAGCCACGCTGCTGAAGCTGGCAGTTGCATTTGTATCACACCCTTCAGTCAAAAGGTGATCCCGTACGTACTGTAAAGCGCTAAGGATACCAAGACTTGTGTAACACACCATCCTGGGGCAGTCCAAGCACTGGTGGGGTTCACCCTGGAAATCCTCTAATATTCCAGTTCATTTCAAGCAAAGCTGATATTGCTTCTTAAAATGTGAATCCACTATAAAACAGTGGTTTACAAGCACTGTCTAGATAATAACTCTAGAGAAATACTGTGTACTTTATTAACAAGGTAATGTTAGCTAGGAAAACACTTATGGCTCAGGATTGTGGTGCTTATGGGTCAGGATTAAATGGAGGGCAGGGACAGGTGACATTATAGTGGTGCTACAGGCCACCCAACCAGGAAGGCTGAGCAGATGAGATCCTCTATAGACAGATAGGAGGAGCCTCGCGCTCACAGGCCCTGCTCCTCATGGGGGACTTCAACCACCCTGATACCTGTTGGAGGGACAACACAGCAGGGCACAAGCAGGCCAGGAGGTTCCTGGAATACGTTGATGATCACTTCCTTCTTCAAATGATAGAGGAGCCAACAAGGAGGGGTGCAATGCTGGACCTTGTTCTCACCAGCAAAGGGCTGGTGGGGAATGTGAAGCTCAAGAGCAGCCTTGGCTGCAGTGACCATGAAATGGTGGAGTTCAAGATCCTCAGGGCAGTGAGGAGGGCACACAGCAAGCTCAAAACCCCGGACTTTGGGAGAGCAGACTTTGGCCTCTTCAGGGATCTGCTTGGAAGAGTCCCATGGGATAAAGCCTTGGAGGGAAGAGGAGCCCAAAAAAGCTGGTTAATATTCAAGGATCATCTCCTCCAATCTCAGGAGTGATGCATCCCAACAAAGAGGAAGGCAAGCAAAAACACCAGGAGACCTGCATGGATGAACAAGGAACTCCTGGACAAACTCAAACACAAAAAGGAAGCCTGCAGAGGGTGGAAGCAAGGACAGGTAGCCTGTGAAGAATTCAGAGAACTTGTCTGAGCAGTCAGGGACCAGGTTAGGAAAACTAAAGCCCTGATAGAATTAAATCTGGCCAGGGATGTCAAGGGCAACAAGAAGAGCTTCGATAGGTACATCATTGATAAAAGTAAGACTAAGGACAAATCATAACCTCTCATCTTGTCTTAGGGTTCGTTTACTTTTCCTGAACTAATCAAGGGCATGAGTTACTCCTGTTTGCAAAGAATCAGTTCAGCTGCTCTTTTCTGTCTGTTTGTTTTTGTTGGTTTTTGTTGTGGGTTTTTTTTTTTTTTTTAGGGAGATGTAGATCTTTCAAAATCCACATACAAGGAGCAATGACACGGCTGGTTGGTGTTTGTGCACACAGGTCTCATTGACCTATTGGCACTTCCTCACATAAGAAAGTCTCCCTGCATAGAAAGTCCTCTCATCAGGAGGTCGGGCCTTTGAGTTTTTTCTACTTGAAAGATTTTTCTTTAAACAGCCTTCCTGGTGAAAAATATGCAGTAGCAGAACTAAGGGAACACAGGGCCCTGTATGGGGAAGGATATGAAGATTCTGCTTTAAGAATTAGAGCTTCATGGATTTCAGGCTAGAGCAGATTCCACTCCTGTTTTTAAAAGCAATTTCTTATTTCACGGATGCCAAGACAATTCACAAGAGGCTGCCGTATACTTAAAATAAGTCTGTATAACCCTGAAATTACATGAAATTGCACACCCAGTAACCATGTCCACCATGACTGAAGTTACTGCAAGCCAAACGAAAGCCAGATAGGTGGGGCAGAGAACAGGTCAAGGTGAGAAGCTAAGCAACCTTGGCCTGGTTTTTGATAAAGTGGACTTACACTATGTCCCTATTAAGTACCTGATGTAAAATTCTGTCAGAACATTTCTAATGGACTCATGAGGTTGTGATCCTTCCAACATGAACAGTGATATTGCGCAGCAAGCAGCTAACTTTTCTGTGTCACCCAAGTTTCAAAGCTTGCCTTGCCTTGAATGCTGTAGCCACTAAAACCAAAGTAGCTTTGCAGGTGGCTGAATCCTGATTTTCTTTTAAATTCAAGTGACTATCCAGAGATAGTCCAGAAGATCCATGACTTCCTGAAATTAAGGAAGCTCAATGGCAGTTGGGAGAACCCATTTCTTGGACAAATGTGGAGAGGAGACTAACCAAAAGCACAACAAAAGGCCACATAAAGTGCTTTCTATCTTCAAACCACTCTGCAAGAGAAAGACATTCTGATATGGAAGCTGTTGCACTGAAGCAATATCAAAAACACGTTCTGAGTTCTGCAATGTTTGGTGAGTTTTGTCAAAGTCTTGGAATCAGGCAAAAATTACAGTGGCATTTTTCACTGTTCTAGAGACAAGTTTGTGAAAGGAATTCAAGCATTTTACATATGATTGCTGAAAAACTGGAAGGCAATCCAGTTTGAACAGGTCAGATTTTACAAGGGTGATGCTGAAAAAGAACTTGCAGGATTTCCTACAGTAACGATGGGAATATGGCTTAGGTAGCTTGGCTGGGAGTTAGTCTGGGAAGCTGCCAGTTAAGAATATAGTTGTTTGTGGTAACCTGAAAAGGTTGAGTTAAATTAGAAAATTTGGCCTACAAAGAGGGCTGCTTAACTTGAAGATATTTTTTGCCTTAAAATACAGAAACTGCATATCAGTGTTACAGTTATTTAAACGTATTTCAGTTTTTGTGGTACCTAAGGTTCACTAGAGTTTTCTTTCCTATGAGCTTAGAGTTTGTAAGTCTATTTCTGCCCCTTTTCCCAGTATCTGAGTTTGCTTTGCTGCACAAGTTCAAACAGTGTATAACAAGCACAGGAGCTACATGATTATTTACTCAGGGCTTTGCCTTTGCTTGAAGTCCTTTCACTGGGGCTTATGTGCAGAGTTGCATGTGCTTAGTTCAGTGAAGTGTGGTTTAACAAACTACTGTCCAACAGTAAACTTACCGAAAATTCTATTTTGCGCTTCCTCTCCTACAGCAAAAAATGACAACATTACAACACAGAGTTACATCACTAAACAAGGCAGTTATTAGATCAGAAATCCCTACCTTGTGTTATTTTGGAGAGGGTCCTTCTTGGTTTGTGTGTGGCTTTTCTCCCCTTTCTGAATCCTATTTGCCTCACCTCAGACCGAAGCAGTGATTTCTCCATATTGCTAACAAGCGTTTTCCTTTCTGCCCCTGATGTTCTCAAAACACTTGTCCAGTAACGGTTCATAAAACAATGGTGCTCATTTTATCAGCAGAGCTTCTGAGAACTCCTTTTTAACTCCAGGTGAAAGTTCTCACTCTATCACTGTGAAGTCATAAGAACAACATTGAGTTTCCAGTGCATCTCCAGGTAATTAGGAAGAAACTGTCTAAACTTCAAGTACCTTGGAGAAGACTACAACTGGGAGTGAAACCCACGTGCTCTCACTGATAAGGTGCACGCCACAATTGCCTTGCTTCCAGGGAAGCAGGTAACCTACCACCAGGAAGGCTGAGGGTGCATTTAAGGGAATACTTGTGTGCATCCCTCCCAAATGGCCCATGATGAGCTTTTTCTTTTTGCTTGTTAGAGTGGCCAAGTGTGTCAAGAGCTGCACTGGAGGCCCCAACTGCAGTGCTCCGTGTCTGCGTGGCAACAGCACCCTCCCTGAGCTGCAGCCAGCCCACTCGGGTTTGCTCCAGCGTCCGGCAGTGGTCTCCTTCAGCCAGCTCCATGCTGTGAGGAGCTTCCCATAAGACTGCAGCTGCCTGGGAAGGATTTGCTTGAGCTTCCAGCTGCCTTGGATGAGCCTGCGCCTGAGGCAAGGACTCTAAAGCACAACCTCTGGCAACCAAGGCCATGCTCATGCTACAGGTGACCCCAGCTCCAGCCTATAGTTGGGAATTTCAGCCTGCCCAGATTTGCCCTGGCTTCCCTTAGGAAAAGCAGCCATGATATTCTGTTCACCAGAATGTCCAAGCAGGTTCAATAACTTCTTTGAGGGCCTCAGGGACATGTTCAAACTCCATGCTTAGAGGAACTCTGCTCATCTCTTGCTTAGGGACAACGTG
This sequence comes from Pterocles gutturalis, assembly GCF_000699245.1. Classification (NCBI taxonomy): domain Eukaryota; kingdom Metazoa; phylum Chordata; class Aves; order Pterocliformes; family Pteroclidae; genus Pterocles; species Pterocles gutturalis. The sequence continues at coordinate 21,396 of NW_010143457.1, forward strand.
ACAAAGCGAGGCCAAACCAAGCAGCTCTTGGAGAGCGAGAGCTAGGACCCTGACTTTTGGTGCCGTCAAAGCTTGTGTGACTGGAAGTCCCACTTGCCTCCCAATAAGGCTTCCTCATTTTCAAGGCAAAACTAAACCTGCTAAGTAACTGGAGATGAAGAAAAAGAAACAAACCAAAAAGAAAGCCTTTGCCACCAATGAAAGTGGAAGGCTAGACAGAAAGTCTGCAAGGAAATGAACACAGGACTCGGGCATGGAGACATGACGGTGTTTTAGCCACTCCGCCACCCAGCTGAACTCCTCTGGGGCTCTGCTCCTTTCTTGCTACACTCCAGAAGACAAGGAAATTCCTGGAGAATGGAGTCATTCTTGGAGGACAGAGGGAGTCAAGCCCATTTCCTTCCAGCCCCAATGCTTTTTATGAAGCTGTCAGTGCCCCTTGCAGTCAGTCCTGCCTGGGATACAACGGGATCAGAAGCTTCCACCATCTCCTCTGAGCCCCTAAAGAGCTGACATTGCCTTGCGAGAGACTTCTTCAGTTTGTCCCCTGGGTTTTCCAGATGAGTCTCTGCTTGTGACCTGCACACTCAACAGCTCTTGCTTAAGAAACAAAATTCTCCATGGGATTAGGTAGGACAGGTCTCCATTTACTTCCAAGACAGTTGTGGGAAGGAGCAAAAGTGCTGCCCACTGCCACAACTACTCTCTTTGTAGAGATACACAGAGCTCTTCCCCTTGCTTTCTCTCAAAAAGACTATTTGTAGATTTCTCTGCTGGAAAAAGTTTTATCTGTTCAATGTGGTCATCCAGTTCCTAAAGAAATACAGGTGCAAACTGAACTGCAAAGTTCTAAGGTGACTAAGATTGCAGAAAGGGGTGGAGGTTTGACACGTACAGTTTGACCTGGAACTGCCAAGCACTCGTAAGAAAGAATTCTCTGACAACACCCGCTTGGGAGCCTGCTTACGGGCAGCACTGACCCAGCACCAAAACTGGAGGGGATGCTAAAATCCTGAGCACTGTAAGGAACACCATCCTTTGCACGTGTGTAAATTCCCGTCAATAATTTTTTTATTCAGTGCTTATTAAAAGCACACAAGTGTCTGTGGGGAAATACAAGCATTCATTCTTCTCAGAGGTAAAACCCTCTACTTGATGAAGTGCAAAGTCCCTTTTGGAGGCAGCTTGGTTTTTTTTGTGTCCAAAGTAATTTCTCATTCTTAGCCATAGACTGCCCTGCAGTGGCAAAGCCAAAATCTGCAGTCTTACTGACTTTTACACAGGATCTTTTAAATTCCTTTTTTTGAAGTAGTTTACCCCTCTTAGAAGAGACAGAAAGAGCCCATTCAAACTACAGAACAAATGAAAAAAATGAAGCAAGGGAGATTCTAGTCTTCGGTGTAAATACAGTGTGCAGCAAAATGCCACTACTGACTTGGAACATTTTTTCTCCTTTTCATAGAAAACAAGTTAGTCTTTGATCACACCTTGTATCTCTCTGTCTCCAGAAGGTACTTGCTGACTTCAGTCAAATTTAACTGCAAAAATGAAGATTTCAAAGACAGCTGAAGGTCAACAGATTTTGAGAAAAGCGTTTTTTGCAATTTTTCAGTGTGTCAGCACAAAAGTTGTTAGACAGCAAAGAGACACTACAGGAGAGATGGGGAGGGACTCTTAATCAGGGATTGGAGTGATAGGATGAGGGGTAAGGGATTTAAGCTGAAAGAGGGGAGATTTAGATGAGATATTAGAAAGAAATGTTTCCTGTGCGGGTGGTGAGGCAGTGGCCCAGGTTGCCCAGAGAAGCTGTGGATGCCCCATCCCTGGAGGGGTTCAAGGCCAGGCTGGATGAGGCTTTGGGCAACCTGGGCTAGTGGGAGGTGTCCCTGCCCATGGCAGGGGGTGGGACTGGATGATCTTTAAAAAACCAAACCATTCTGTGATTCTATGATTCTATGACTCTACGATTAACAGACATAAATTAACACCAAAAATGTTCTTCATACACAACAGATGGTGTGGATTATCCTCGTACTTCAGACGATTCAAGAGAGATGTCCACCTCTCAGCTAATCTTCAGCTCCCCTGGAGCTGAAGTAAGATCACGCGAGCAGGCACTTTCGAATGTAATGCAGCTAACCTCCTTCGCATATGTCCTCTGTTGTGAGACAAATGAATGACAAAAACGGCTGTTTCTCTCCATTTCCTGTAGAGGAAGCCTAGGATTACTAGCTCAGAGACAGGCATCTGTTTTGCAAATGTTGGAATTGGGAGACCTCTTACAACAGTACTAACTATGCATCCCTCAAGCACTACAGATGAACTTCATATTCTCACAGCTGAGGGACTACTTTCATAGAGAAAATATATAATTGTGATGAACTGAGACAGTTCTAACATACACAGCTCCGCTAAAATGAGATCTGACGCTGAACTAGAAGTTTCCCAGAGTCATCCGAATCACTTCATGATGCGATATTCATCTTGGCTTTCTTCTGGCAGACAGCACCAAATTCTTCCCCACCTTACGCACTGAGTCCTCCAGACAGTACCTTCTGATATTTCGGTTTTTAAGGAGTCAGAAATAGATACCTCAAGAATTTAGAAAATATGTCAGTTGACTTCCTATAACTTGAAAAAGAAATTCTCTTCTCTTTCAAAACTCAGGTTCATCAAGACAGCACATGAATAAGAACAAAACGCATGTTTTTTGAAATGCGCTTTTAATCATTCAGAGAACATGATTATAAAAGGACCCAAAAGGCTGTGCACTTGGAAGAATACAAATTTGTGTTCTTATTTTGTGCACAAATAAATAGAGGACTGCTAAAAATAATCAGAGAACAAACAGGATACAGTAACTGCGAAAAGCAAAGTTCAAAAGCAGTCAAGGAAGATGGGAATGGTGCATAATCCTTTCAGCTGAATGCTGCTAGGTTTGTTTCCTGTTCATTTTAATGTTAAGCTGATGGCCCTCTTGATACGGTTCAGAGTGTTCTCCTTGTCATTTTCTTCTGTGCTCCGCGACTCACTGGATTGTGAGGAGCGGCATTCAGTGTCTTGACAGCTGCAGCTTTGCACATACACGTACTTATGGAAAATTGATTCCCCAGTGGCGCATTTCAGTTCCACTTCCCTCACAGTCGTCCTTGATTCCCTGCAACAGGTACAGCTGTGCTCCATAGAATTGGCCTCAGCAGAGTATCTGTTAACACGGAAAACAGCATTGTTACTCTGTGCCAGACACCAGCATACAGAGAAGAGCGTGAAATTAGGTACAGAACTCTTGTGAGAAGTTTGGAATAATATGTAGAAGAGCTACAGTTGTGGCTAATGAAAGTGTTAAGCTCATCTGACAGAGCAGTAACAATATGCTTTGAAAATTCATTGTATTGCTGAGAATGTTTTCCTGGTAAAGCAACTGGTATCAAAGTCCTAGTGAAGAAAGAACAGTGAGTTCTAAGAGCTCAGCTTCCTTAGATTCCTCTCACCATCCCAGTGCTGATGGATGCTAAACACACCAGGTCAACAATTAACGGCGGACAAAGCTCTGACCTGACTAAGCAAACTGCATAGACAAGTGGCTACAATGCCATCTGAAATGGCATCACATCAATTGGCTACAAGGGCTACAATGGAATTATGTGAATCAAAATGCATATCCTAAACCAGGCAGTGTTAACAGCAAGGGGAAGCAGCAACTCCTTCTGTTCCTATCTCACAGTAAAGCATTTTTTGCAGCCTTGTGTTTGGCAGCTTCCCAAGCACCATTCCTAACCTGCAGAATCTATCAATTTCGGGTGATAAAGTGTGTCAAGAGCTATCTTTTTCTGGCATTGGTGTGCAGAGGCAACCACAGCAACACTCTGAGATGATCAGGTATTGTTTCAAAATACTAATAAACCCACTGGCTTATTGGGGTTCAATCTGAGACTAAAGATCAGTTTCCTCCCATGTAGGGTGCCCTGCGGCACATTCAGTGATAGGCAGCAAATGACAGTTTCTGTGGAGAGTTAGAATGATGTTTTTCCAGTGTTTTAATAGCTCAGTGACAGGTGTCCTACTACCCACTTTCTTGTACACTCTCTCATCGCAGAGAAAAATGCACAATGAAACTACTTGACTAACACCACCCCTAAAACATTTGTTTTCTAGTTTCTTTACTGTATAGAAATTGTGCATGTTTGAATCTTCCTTTAAAAGAGGTATGTGTATTTTATTTTAGATGTTAATTACTGAGAAGCAGATTTTAGCTTATGAGCATCAGGTCAGGCTGCTCTCTGGGCTCATTCCCATCACAGGAATTTCTCTTGTGATGGTTTCTACTCAAGATGGTCTGACATAAATGACAAACAAGCCAGCTCTTAATGGATGAATAGACCTTATCATAGCTGTCTGAATCCAAAAGCAATTTAATACACTTTTCTGCTTTGTATTAAGATGAATCAACTGTTCAGTTACAGATTTCATGATTTTGCAGCCATGATTTGGGGAGCTGATAGGTTTCAGATCTCCTACCATTCTGTAGTTTACCTATTTATTGTTCCTTTTATATAAACAAGCTCAGTGCCAACAGAATTCAAACCTCATTGTCCAATCAGTTTACTCACAGCGAGAAGGTCCCACATGTTCCTTCACATTCAGTCAGGACAACTCTGTCCACAGAACGGCAGCCCTTATAGGTGATAAAGTCTTGTCTCTGACGGACAGAGCAAGGCGTAGGACTATCCAGAGGTACACCTAAAAGATCAGAAAATACTTTCAGTGAAATAGCTCCAGAAGTTCCTTGCAGTTCAGCACTCTCTGGACTTCACTTGTGCACTCAAAGAATTGTCTTTAATGGTTTTTCTGCTTCAGTTTAAACTTTCCGAGAGAGATCAGACAGTGAATGCTTGGAATAACAAACATACATATGAAAGTATCTATTTCAATACAAACATATCAGCCACTATAGCTGGAAAATGGGTTGATTTAAGAAGAAAATTCATTCTCTGCATTATTGATTCAGGTACACTGGCATACTTACAGGTTTTGCAACAACCGTTGGGTAACAATGTAATAGTTCCCTAAAAGAACAAAGAAACCAAAAAAATAATATTATTTTCTTTCCTTGTATTAAAGAGGCTTCTAGGCCAATAACTGAGGAGAGCAACTCCCCAATGGCTGGAAACAACCAGTGAAAACTGTAGCATTGATCTGAATAAACAAAGATAATGGTCTCTTCCAGATTTGAAATCTATCAGTTTACAAAGGTTTGTGGAAATAAAGATAATGCTTTGAAGGAAGTCTATGGTTAACATCATGCAATTTTTCCTGAGAAACAGTTCCAAAAAATGTTTTCTCAGAGACTGATACATTTGAATGAGGGTCATGCATGGTGTTCCTGGCAGCCTACTGACTAAACTGCTTACATTTCTGCAACATTCAAGAAAACAAGGTTCTTGTTCCGACAAGACCCCGCACAAAGCAGGCAGAGAGGACTTTGTATCTCAATGCTGAGCAGTGTTTTGGCTGATGAAAGACAGGTGCCAGTTATAAGCCTTGAACCCTTCCCCAGATACCTTATTTTATACACTCTATAGATGGTCTACGCATGAATGTAGCAGAAACTTTTGCCCTTTGGACTGAAAAACTTTGGTGAAAGGTCATCAGAGATTAATTTGATTTTTGTTGCTAGTTGGGTGGCTGAACTAAACTGAAGTAATCTATGCACTGAGTAGAGGGGAAGTTTTCCATATTTACTTACAGGTTTGCAGCTCTCCTCATTGAATGCTGGGCAGGTAATCTCAGACGTGGAAGAGATGAGCTGGTTGTGGATCTTTACACAGCTATAAACGGTGCAGTTGTTGTAAGGATCGTTTCTAAACTCTCCAGGCTGCAAGCAAAATACAAAATGTAATAAGGGAAGGTGAGGGGACCTCAGACAGAAATTTTCCTATCCTTCGACAACGACTTTTCTCTTTTTTCCCAGTCAATGACGTTTAGGTTAACAGCCATTTTGGATACAGATATATATTGCAGTAAGCCACGTGTGGAGACAATCTTCAGTTTCACATGGCATTTCCTTTGGAAAAGAAAAATCCCTCTAGCTTATGTAAAGTACATTAGAGTTATTAAAAAATCACCCATTCCAATGGATTTGTCTAGGGAAAGCCAAACTGTTATATGGTAACTAAGAATAATCCTAAACTTTCACCTGACAGAGGCAATAAAACTGTTTCATACGCAGGCTTTACTAGTGTTTTTCAGTACACAGAAATCAATATAGAAAAGCCCATGCTTCCAGACACCTCAAGAAAAACCCTTCCAAAGGTTTTGGAAGAGCCTTACAGGAAATTTTATTTCCTGAGTCCTTCCTTCAGGCCAGAAAATTGTAGATTGGCTTTGTTTTAGGTGAGCCTCTGGCCTTTCAGGTGCAAACTTAGACTAAGCCTTATCTTTGACAAGATGCTCCCTCTCAGAAAGGGAGAACTTCACACATTTGGTACAGACCTAAGATGTAGTGCATACTTACCTTCAAGATGAGGTCAGAACTATTTGCTGGATGTACAACACACTTAGTCTGAACACATGCTCCACAACATTCACCTTTCACTTGTTGACGTTCATATCCCTAGAAATTAAAATGAATTAAAAATGAAAGCACTATGATAGATGCATTTTTGAGAAATAAATGAAATCATCCTAACCCGTTCATTTATTGTGTTTCAAAGTGCACTCTAGATTTGTGCCTTTCTGTGTTCCAACCCAACGAAATACAAGTAATAAAAGCAGGCTATAGATGGAATACATTAAAGCACTCTAATAAATATGCCTAATAATTAAATATAACTCCATTAAGTGCTCTGCAGAAATTTCCCAGCTAATCTTCCCAATGTGAACTGAATACTCTAAGTCACACAGTCAAGCTTCACACAATAGATTATTCAAGGACAGTTGAGCTAGAGTTGGACTCTGGATTTCTGCTCCCTATTCTTTGCTTGTACCACTCATTGATCAAACTGTTTTTCATACACATGGGTATTTGAGGGGTTTTAAAATTTGTTTTGTCACTTACTGGTTCACAATATGTGCTGCATGGAATATGTTCACATGAGATGATATTCAGTTGAGTGCTGACATTAACTTCGTTAGTGCAGAAACAATTCTGACACTTATCAACAAAGACTGGGGAATCAGGCTACAAATTTTAAGAAAAAAAAGTTCATATAGTAATGAGATATGACATCTGTGACAGACTTTTCCTAATTTCCAAAAAGTCTATAAACCAAGCAATGGAAAAGGAAACAATCATAAACACTACTGGATAGCTATTTGGCTAGCCACTTATGCAGACAACACTTTAAATACTGAATTTAATTCAAAGTGTGTCTTTATTGAAGTCATAGAGCAATGATAAACTCATATTAAAAGGACAGGTGTCATACAAATATCTGCAATAAAACAATTACTAGATCCAACAGAATTTATGAGGAATCTAAGGCTGTTTACAAGAATCTTTTCAGTTTTGAAAGCAGAGTCTTAAACTGCAATAAAGTGCTGACAGTAAATGTGGACGGACTTTTTAAAATGCGTGCACGCTTAACTCTAAACTCAAATCTCTGTCTAATATTGCCATACAAACAACTCTCCAGTCTCCTTCATACACAGCAACCTTTTCAGAAAAGATTTATTCTTGGTGAAATTGATGCACTCCTGACAGGAATTTGAAAATTTCTAAAATATTGATTGTACTAGATAAACCTCCTCATAGCACTTCTGATAAAGTACACTAACTGGTCTTCTAAGCATTTTCAGAAGACTGTTGAAAAAGGAACTTACCAAGAACTCAGCATTCTGGTGTACACAAACCCTCTTGGGAACTGTTAACAAGCAAGCAGTTAGGTGGTTACATGGGGAAAGGAGAAAAAAAAAAGTCTTCACCCCACTCTAGTCAAAATAATTTCTTCCACAATGAATCAGAACACATACCGTCAAATATATTGGTTATTCCCCATTTCTGGTAGCAGATATGACATATGTAAAATACAAAAACAAACACTGCATGTGCAAAATGGAGGAAGATTTGACCCAATATACACAGTCCAGTTCACAGCCAGGAATGTCCACTTAACAGGTACGAGTAATTCCTTATTCCAGTTACCAAGAACAAAGCAGACTTTGTAAAGCTGTCCTCTGTTGGGGATGCTTACAGGGACATTTTGCTAGATTAAGCTGAGACCACAACCCCAGTTGATTCTGTAGCTGTTGTTAAACGTACTTAGAAGCAGGAAGATTGATCTTGAGCTACCTAAGCTCTGTCTGATTTAGTAGTTGTTTGTCATAACCATAGCAGTAGTAACTAATGCTAATAGTAACCAATCTGTAGGATCTGTGTTTATTGCCTCTTTCAACAGTCTATTGCATACAGTCTTACTAAGTGTGAGGCTAAATTATGTCATACATAATGCTAAGCATTGTAATATATTTCCGAGGGACTTACCACACTCGTACACAGGACAGCACTGACCACTGGGAATGTAAGAATGAACTTCAAATCCCAGTGTACACTTGGGGGCTTTAGCTGAGCACAAGCTTGTATTGCATTCTGAAAAAAAAGGAATAAGCCAGAAAGTACACTACATCAAGGCTACTAGAAATAAGCCTCTATCAAAGAATTTAGGACAGACTTTCCATTGCTAGGAAACAGTCCAGATCCTTTCTGAAGAAACAAATTGCAGAAAGAGAACACATTTTCCCTAGTGAATCCAGGCACTGGATTGGGGACTGCACTCGTTTGTGAAACTTCTTCTACTATGTAATTACCAAGTGTTCATAAAGTCCCCCAATTCTTTGCAGAGAAGTAGTGGACAACTGTTACCCTCTCCAAGGTTGTAGGCAACTGCTGCAAAATGAAAATTCACATAGAATTCCATAATCTATCTGCATTTTACTTGAATAAAATGCGGTCCTGAACTCAAGAACTATAGATTCAGTTATGCTGAGTCCCGTAATTCGAAATGTAGTTATGCTGGGTCATTGCAATATTAAAATGTATTTTCCCTAACACTGGGCAAGGTGATTTTAAAAAGCATGAGGAAAGTTACTGTTTTGTGACTCCCTGCCACAGGTCTTTGGTGCTAAACTAGTTCAGGTCTTTTGTCCTTTCTATTCCTAAAAGGTACAGAAATACTAAAAAAAAAAGTATAAACTCACTGCAGGTGACAATGGGGCAGCAGGAGTCTTCAGAATTGACTTCACGGACCTCATAGAAGCCTTCTCCATCACAACGGATCTTATTTTGTTTGGCACACTCATGCTGCTGACATACAATGCCATTTCCACCTTCCAGGCAAATACAGTCCTGACAGTCTAGTGTAAACTTCTCTCCAAACTGTCATTAAAGAAAACAGAGTGATTGCACGGTTAATAATTAAAAAGAACAGAAATAAAAACAGGAATGAAAAGTTGGGAGACCACAAAACAAGACTACACCAGTGGAGACCCCCCCTCCTCTCTCTACCCCCAGCTGCTACTTGAAACACAAAAGTATATGGCAGCATACCTCTCTTGGTATGTTATCCACTCCAACACAGCCTGTGAAAATATCAAAATAAATTTCCATTACCACTCATGTAACAGTAGACACCTCTACTGTATGTTGTATGAATACATACAGTCAGGTCTATGTTGCATACATGAGAAGGAAACAACAAAGAAGAGACAAACGTGCATCCAAGTGGAGCAGTAAAACTCACCGCAGGTTTTCACACAGACGTCCACACCGTAGTCATACAGCATTGTTCCCTTAGGACAGAAACAGCCTTCCACTTGTTGAGCTGAAGTTGCATTTTGTTCACTGTACAAGACAAAATGTCCAGAGGAACACTATTATTGTGATAGGCATGCAGAAGAAGATTATGCCAAATAACCTTCACTGAAGATACAGTGGCAAATGATCTGCACATTTGTGATTTAGGGACCGTCAGTATTCATCTTTGGCATAGCCAAACAACCCAAACAGTACAGAACCCACATTTAGGACCAAGAGAACAGTGGTACCAAATCTGACAGTCAATTCAAGACACGACAGGAGGTTGATTTCTCTCATCCACCTATGCATTAGATATGACTGACCAGTTGTATGAGCTATAAGTAACAGGGAAGGAATTATTTACCTTGATTTGCAGGTTATCTCTCTAATCGGACCACATGCTCTGTATTCTTTGTTGATGGGGCATTTATAAGCTGGAATGGGAGAATAAAAAGGAGGAAGAGCTCAGTAACAATATCATATAAAAGCCCCATGACCTTATACCAAGAAATTAAACACTGACTACTCCTTTCCCTATGTATCTTTTACAATCTTGAGAAGCAAAGAGAAAGAAAGAAAAAAAAAAACAACAGATATCAGACTGATGTCTCTGAATGGAATTATTGTATGCAGTTTATCCATAGAGATATAGCACTATACTTCACATTAAGGAGATGAAGCCAAGAGCCTACATCTTGATTACAATTTTTTTCATAATCTTGGTCTCTTTTGTACAAGTTCTCAAAGGGCAGCGTATTCTGTCCTTACTACAGCTGAAAATGAATGCAGATGCCACTAAACACAGAGTGATCTGCTGACACCTGCAAAACACAAAACTGACTGTGTACAAAAAAGTATCTACTGATACAGATCTTTCTGGAACAGTCAATGCATGTCTATTTTTGCAGGCTCATTTATCATTTCCATTGTTAAAAATGTTACCAGTAAGCTTCTCTCAGAATTCAAGATGAATGGCCAAATACTTACAGCAAACACCATTGGTATGACTCCTCCAGTCGATGCAGACACCTTGGTCGGCACAGGTGGTAGCATAGATCTGCAGACTTGAGCATTCCAGGTCTGATTCGGGAAGTGCACAGCTATCAAAAATGCAGGCTGCATAGTATTTGTCAGGCCGGACAAAGCCATGGCATGGCTCAAACACACTAGAAACAGAAACATTTCTCATGTTTCCCACGAATTCTTCAATGTGTTTAATATGTCATAATGTGGTAACAGTGGTGCTTACGGAGATGTGAACAAGGACTGTTACTGAGAGGTTTTTACTAAGAGCACTTATCTAGATTGTAACCTTTCAACGTATCTTAAAGTATTCACCCCCCACCCACAAAACTCTCAGACACCAATATCTTCTGTCCAGGAGCTACGTGAATATTATGGAATGAACTACTTTTCTAGAGAGATTGTTTCATTTTTTTTTCTTATTCTGACATGACATTCTAAAAATTAAGATCTCTGTTTTCAGTTGGACTCTGTTGGACTCTGTTTTCTGCTATGTGAGTGTGGGAAAAGGCAAGAGCATAGGACAGTGGAGGGACAAGAGCACAGAAGAACATGAGAACGTCAAGAAAGATCAATGCAGCAGCCTGAGGGCTGGAAGCAAACTGTCAACAAAGAAGGACATCTAGAAACAGTAAAATGAATGGAAGCAACCCACAAAGCTACAGGAAATGGAGCAATACTTAGAAACACATTTATTGAGAAACAAATCCTAAAATTGCCACTTAATTTGAAGATCAAAGGCTTGTAAAACCCAAATAAATGTCTACCTTCCCAAAAGAAGCTTGCAGATGGCTGATTCTTTGCAAGGCATCACCGGGGGTGTTTTTGTAGGACTTAGGCCTGGAGAGCACTGTGGTTTGGAGGGATCAACAACTTGCCAATGATCTGCCATGGTTTCACAGTCAATGTCACCATTTGGCAACATGCAGTCATCTGTCTGGTTGTTATTGCAAATACCTAAAATTGGTAAGGGGAGAAAGAATTCACTAACAGGTTTGTTACCAAATTCCATTCAACTTTGTGGCACGGATATCATTTACCTGTTCACAGTTTTATGAGAGTACAAAAATTACAAGAATATGCCTTACCACACTGTCCGTGAGTGTTGTTGCCAAACCGGCTGTAGGGCATTCTGATCGAAAAGGACAAGCCATTGTAGGTCACATTCACTTTTAGTTCAGGAATTTCCACTACACGATTTATGCCTGACTCATAGACACTCAAGCCAAATTTTTTATAAGGCAAAGCCACTGCCTGTTTGTTTACTGTCACCTAATAAATAAAAGAAAACAGAAAAGAGACATATATTTAGTTTGACTTTAGAAAACAATTGACTATTCATTACTTTGCATTGGGGATAGAATGTAAAGGCAAATAATGTGCTTTTAGTTTGTAACAATTGTCCCTGTGTTTTCTTTTATTTCACTGGAAAGTTGAACCTTCCTCCCTTGAGACAAATAAAAGGTCTACCAGCCACTAAAACACTAGGCTAAAATTCTGAATTTAAACCAGCTAAATTCTAACACTCAACAGATTTATTAGAGTGACTATGGCATTGAGAACACCTCATGAAAGTGCAATATAAAATTTTCCTAAATTCCTAATGCACACAGCTTTAACTTTCTTGGTATAAAGGGAACATGGTTGTAGAAAAAAATTAATTGAAAGAAATAAGCCAAAATCTGTATTATTTACTGAAATACAGTAGCCATGATATACCTACTGAACTAACACTACCACTTTTGCTCAGCAATGGTAGATTTTCTTGCTTTGGAGAAAAAAAAAGAGGTCTAGATATTGTAAATTTTCAACAATACACTGCAACCTAACATGTAATATTCCCACACAGTAATGTATAAAAATAAACCAAATAAACCCCACAAACACCTAAAAGCAAACACTCCTCCCCCAGTTTTGAAGCCCCAAAGCTGGAGCATCTTGTTTATCAATGCAATAAATATGTAAGAGCCTGTACACTGAAAAATTTAAAAAGTGGAATCAATCAAAGATAGTAATGGTGCTTTGTAAAAATGCTTAAGCCCAGTACTTTTTATGTGTACTTTATGTTGTATCCTCCTTTTACTTTGTGACATTAATTATAAATGTTTTTATTTTATATCCTTAACTCTTAGCAATTTGTCCACCTTTGTGTATTAGGAGAGATAAGGCACTGCAAATATTTGAGAGAAAAAAAAGGGAAGAAGTTGTAGAAATTCTTACCCATATTCAGAGTCAAAAAAGCAGTCCTTCAAAGCAGTCCTATTTTATAATTCAAAATGGTATTAAATCTAAAACACAGACTCTTTGTAATTTTTTTTCCCCTAACATTGTGAATATAATTATCAGGTTGATGCTGTATTAATATTTTAATAAAGAAATCAAAGGTAATATTCCCCAATACCTCCACATGGAAAGTATTCATTTCGACTGTTGCTATGCGGACTTCCTGAGTCTCGTGTCTCACAATGAGTGTTCGAGGACAGGAGACTCCGTCTTCTGCTTCACAATGGTAGTTATCAATGTAGATACCAAAGTTGTCAACTGTCTCATTAATCTCTTCCACAAGGATGTAGGTACAATTCCCTTGATAGCTGTAGTACAGGCCGTCAAAAGTGTTGTAATGTGGGTCTCCCCAGCCAGTGCAGTAGCCTACAAAAACATGCATCTAGGTTAGCTCCTTATGGCTACGTACAGAATCAGGTCAGACTACCAATAAAAAACCTGTAGGTGTGGGATTCATCTCATTGAACCTTAAGCACTCAGATTTTTAAAGTGTATATGTAAATGCATGAGCTCATTACCTAGAACTCATCTATAAAAGAGACACTTTCAGGGCACAGTTCAACTGATTACTTCTGACAGACAAATGAGAATCAGATTAATTGCGCCCTAGATACACTTCTACCAATACTCTGAACAAGTAACTTATATGTAGGCATATAGCGTATAGACGTCTGCAGCTGAACACTTAAATCCTGCCTTGGGAGACCATTTTATTCTACTAACCCAACAGTAATGGAGAAATGATGGCAAATCAAGTAGAAGCCCCCAATTAGCTACAAAGAATCAATTAAGCACTCCAAACAGACCAAACTAGATGTCTGAGGGTCACAGCCTTGTGCAATATTTGTCCCCTGATAAATATTGTTGTTCTTGACGCTAGTATTGTCGACACAGGTGATAAAATATTCAAGAAAATATATACTTACAATCACACTCCCAGTGCCAACAGCATCCATTCTCATCAGTGACTGGCACAGGAGAAAGCCCGTTGGAACATGTAGGTTTAGGAGGTGGTTCACATATTACAGGTTCTATCTTGATTGTATTGTTTTCTATACATGTTGCCTTAGTGCAGTTACAGAACCAAAAATCCTCACCTGGCTGCATTGGGAAGGAGAAGGGGAGGGGGATGAAAGAGAGAAACCTTATGAAACAGTCAGCCTGACAACAGTTATGCCTGAATATCTTTTGCAAAGTTTTAAAATGCCATATGCTTATTGACTTTTTTTCCCCCCACCAGGAGTCTGAAAATGGGAAGGAAGTGCAGCAGTCAGTACTGTCAAAGCCTGCAAGATGAGCTAGCACTACTGAGAGCTGCGAAGTGAAAAGTCAAACTGGTAATCTGAAGTGGGAATTGCCTTTTTTAGTTCCAGCTATCTTAAAGTTAGATGTCTGATCTAACCTCATTACCTAGACTCTCTCTCTAATCAACACTGAAAGACATTGATCAATATCAGTGATCAATACATGATCAATCCCCTTCCGTAAATGCCTAGAACAGATTAACAGCTAAAGGTACAGTGAACATCAGCTATGTCCAGAGTAATGTCTAAGGTGATTACATGCATGACTCGTGATTGTATGCATTTTTTCTATCTTCCACCAGTTTTTCAGTCACGCATAATTTTTATCCCTGCAGACCTACTGAGCAAGTTAGTAGACACTGAAGCTTTGAGCAGGCTTTAGAAATGTACCAGACATTAGTTTATCTATGTCAGAGGTGGAGGGTTCCAAAAAACTAAGAACTTTGAGTTAAATTTCATGAGCATTTGAATGTGATTTCACAGTCCTCTCCTGAAAGCAGACTGTGACCAAGTATGACTCATTCCAAACTCTGACTCACACAGCCCTGTGGTTTCTTGTTGGGCTGCGCTGTAAACACACAAAACATTTTTCCCCACTCTGGACCTATTCAAAAGCAGAAACAGAAAAGATAGTTAAGCACCACTTAGCCCTTGGTTACCTCTTCATTACAGCTATCCTACAATAAAGAGAAACATTGAGCAGTGATCTAACTCCTTCAAGAAAGTCTTTTTAAAACCATCCTTGAAGAACTAACAGCAACATATAAGCTATCAAACCGAATACCATTGGAAGTCATTCTGATACCCCCGAAACCAGAAGGAAATACAATGGAATGATACTTCCTTTTGTACCCAGAAATGTATGCTACTGACATTGAAATTATGTGCCTAGGCTCCATCCAAAGCAGAATGATAAAAAAACTCGTGAAATCTACTCACCGAATAAGATTCATCAGGTGAAATAATACAATTTCTATCAGGTTGTGGACTTGTAGTTGAACTTGAAGCAGTAGTTGGAGTAACTGTACTGTGTGTAGAACTGCCTACAGTGGTGACTGTAGTTGATGTTGCAGTTGTCCCAGAAGTACTCAGTGAGAAAGGGGGAACAGTTCTGGGGGTGGTGGTGGTTGCAGTGATTGTGGTAACATTCCAAGAGGTTGTTCCTGAAGTAGTGGTAAAAGATTCTGTTGGAGTGGTACCAGATGTGGTGACCGGCACTGTGCTTGTTGATACTGATGGTGGTGGTACAGTAGTGCTGGCTGTAGGTGTTGGGGAAGTTGGTCTTGAGGTTGTGGTGCTGACGGTGGAGGTAGGTGGTGGTGTTGGAGGGCTCCCAGTTGTGGTGGTAGTGGTCTCGTGGCTAGATGTCTCTGTTACTATCGTGGTGCTGTGGGGAGTGGATGTGGAGGGAGTGGGGGCCAAGGTAGTGGTTTTGGTGGTCAATCCTGTTTCAGTGACTCCAGAGATGGTTATTGTTGTTTCCGACTCAGTTGTTCCACTCGCTTTAACACAGGGAGAAAACAGAGTGTTTTATTTTAAGTAGAGAAATTGCTTTTGTTATTAGCTTCATTTTTTTTTAATAAGCAAATGAAATTCAACAAAAACAAACCTAAGCATCGGATATTTACATAGAATAAAGCAGAAACACTGTCATTAATGTCTTTTGCATAACAGGGATTATTTTAAAAAATCTCCTACATTTTCCATGGGAGACATTGATGTAAACACTTTATCAATGATGGATGTCAGATGGAACAGCTGTCTGTAATGTTAAAACTCCATACTGCAGAGAAGAGCTCAGCAGTCCTAAACCCAGTCCTCAACCCATTGAGCTGATCAGTGAACTCTTTGGTCAATCCTGTTTTGCTGTCATGCTATACACTGTGGATAGACCACTGGCCCCTGTGCTCCTTCACGTGGCATGTTCATACCAGCACTGATTATGCACTGAGGAACTTGATTCTGCTGAAGCGGAGCAGGTGCTGGAGCAATCTGTGTTCCATATCGAACACCCAAGCCTTTAAGACTACTCACCCATAAGTTATTTTGGCATGCTAGGAAAGACAAATTCACTTTTCTGCTTTTTTCTTCTCACACAACTAAGCCGGTTTTCATTATGGGCCTTAATACAAGCTGCTTTCCAATAGTTTTTAATTAGCATTTGATAAATTGTTCACAAAACTGAGAGGCCAGTCTCAGAGCCATCTGTGCTTTTACAGCATGATGCAACAGACACATGGTAGATCGGGAAGCAGTATGTACATAATAAGAGGACAATCCTTCAACTAAAATTCATTCACACTTGTGTGAGGAGAGGAAAACTCCTTCATGTTCATAAGGAAATATAGGAAGAGATGGTGTACTGTCACAGAGGCAGATTCACTGGGATGTTAGGGTGTCTCACGCTGCTGAAAAACATCAACTGGCTTCCCAGTAGCATGGGGGCAGCTGCACAACAAGGCTCATGCAAACGCTGGAAGAACACAGCTGCCTACAGCCCTGGTTCATAGCAAGGGGCAACGTGTGCTCTGAAACCTTTTCGATGTAAAATTTCTTATGATGAGGGTGGTGAGACACAGGAACAGGCTTCCCACAGAAGCTGTGCATGCCCACTCACTGGAAGTGTTTAAGGTCAGGTTGAACGGGGCTCTGAGCAACCTGAGGCAGTGAAAGATGTCCTTGCCCATACCAGGGAGCTTGGACTAAAAGGTCTTTAAAAACATCCATTCCAATCCAAACTATTCTATCATTCTATGATTACTTTTTGGAAAAATAAAACAACTACACTTCTTCAGAGTACAAAAATTCAGACACACATAAAGCCACCAATAAAGCTTGATTTCTCCCATAGCAACGTAGAAAATGGCAACACAGACAGAGAATTACCTTGTGATAATGTAGTTGGAGGTGGCGGGTGTTTGGTGATTACTGTACCTGGTGCTGGTGTGTTGGTTGTGCCTGTAGTAGTCAAAGTTGGTGTTGATGTGGTAGGAACAGACGTCGTTGTCTCTGGGGTACTGGTGCTGCTGGTGGTGGGCG